>NW_027272792.1:0-215319 GCF_040938485.1 Diadema antillarum
CCAATGCTATAATTTAGGAGTCAAAATGAGTGAGATCAATAGAAATGCATGCAAATGAAATAAAGTTTTAGAGTGAGAAAGGACCAAAATGAGTGAGTCTCACACTCAATGCGTGAGAGTTGGCAGCCATGCTTAATTGGCAAGGCAACAATTAATAGATGTACAGTACAATCTGTCATGGAAAGAAGAAATCATTCCATTGGTTGCCCTCCTGCCTGTGACGCTTCAATTTTTTAATTTTTTTTATTTTCAAAAAGTGCTCTTAATTCCTTCTGAATGAGCGAAGACAAGTTTTTTGCTTCTTTTTTTGTGACTGTGATGATTTTATGCAGGTCATTATGAACATGTGTCTCAGATGATACATTATAATTCTCTGAAAAAAAAACCCTATAGCCAGTTTATCCAAAAGTTAATCATTACTAGTTGCTTGTGAGAATTCTTGCATATCTCAATTGAATGATTAGAGTGCAGACATTATCTCTCCTTCACCAAGGTGGGAAAAAGCCTCATGGAGTGTTGCACCGATAATATTTTCATTCTCTGGTCACATTTTTTTTTTCATTGATAGACAGATGCCATTTTTTGTTATTTTTATGGGCCATTTGCTGATCAGATTTTGTTCACTTTAACTATGATCCTAAAAAATGCTCTCTGTAGTAAAGAAAATGGATATAAACTTGGAAGTCCATGATAAAGCCCATATTTTTTTTAGGATGATGCACCAATACAGAAAATGGAACAGGGTGTACTGTAAAATGAGGAATTTTCGCGTGCACTTTAATTTTGCGAATTTTGCGAGCACCAAGATTCGCGTAATTAAAATGCACGCGAAAGTTCTTGTTTACACTATATGCATTGAATGCCAGTGACACTTCGCGAAAATTTCATGCCACTAAAAAGGCTGTCAGCTCCAATTCACGAAAATTTCATGCCGCGAATATATCATGTTTTACAGTATGCAATGAACAATTTGAACCATTATTAGTGCTGATACATGTATCTATAGATGAGAGGGCATAAATTCAAGAGAATGTATGTTGCAGGTTAATACATTTGATCTGGTATTGTTTGTTTCAGATGAGTGCAGTGTTCATGCAGACCAACACAACCCTTAGGGAGATTATACTTCCAATGAATGGCGCCCTCGTGCTGAACAATTACCTTCGACTGGCGTTTTCAGATGATTCCGAGGCAGATCAAGAGTGTGTTGGAGAAGGTATGGAACATGGGATAGGATTACTTACAACAGTGATAACTGTACTAGTGTAAAGGAAGAACATAAAAAAGTTATGCATGAAATGGTAGTCTCTGAAATTTTTTGGTTGAGCATATTTTGTTGAAATATGTTCTGGGAATAAGACTCGAAAGTATTTTTTTAAAAAATCTTATACTTCTCTCTTTGTTGTTTCTCTTGTTTTTGTTATAAGATGTGATGTGATTAAAACAGTGTTTGGTCATCTCTAGGCATGTTTTTGTTCATCTTAATGTTTACTTTATGATGTTTTTATCTTTTTTTTTTTAAATTAAAAAAATCCTAAAGAAGCTGCTTGTTTTCTTTGTCAAGGAAATTCAGCAAAACGTCAAGCAATGCAGTTATGTTTCTGGGTACCTGAAATATTGTGTGTGTATGTACCCTTTAACCACCAGAGCAAACGTTCACCAGCAACACTCCAGAGAACTGGTTTGACCCAGTGAACTGGGCGGGGCCATCAGGTCCCATACCGGTGGACACAGAGAACGTGCCATGCCAGTTTGACAGTGTCGTGTTCCCCACCGACAAGCTCTTTTACGTCGGGGTCGATCTCAGCACCTCCATTGGCACCGTCAGCTTTTCTGGAGTGGTATGTCATTGCTTGATTTTGGTGACAGAAAGACTAGTTTGGTTTGGTGCAAGAAAGACTAGTTTGGTTTGGTGTAAACTTGTTCTGACTGTTCCTTTCTGCCACTCATCTGATGATATTATGCAACCTTCTGATTTTGTCTAAAGTCAAAGAGTAAGCTGAGACATATCCACACAGCTGTCCAAGCCACAATTAGCAACCTCTGACCGTGATCAAAACTGCAGGCTTTTTACGCCCGCTGAAATTGTCAAAAGGAGGCGATTGATCGGCATGAGAGGGAAACATACAAGAATGAAAACTGGAATATATGTTACTCTGTGGCATTTTTTCATATAGAAAAAAAAGAATAACAATAGTTGAGAGAATTGTGGTGATATTTTACTGTTTTTCCCAGATTTGAACTGATTTCTTGAAGTGAAATTGTAAACCTTACAAGGGACCTTATACAGTTAAGGAAGTGCCACTTCTGATAAAATTGATACAATCAGAGCATTAGGCCAACCAAAACTTTAGGTAGGTATCTTAGCAATTGATAATGGTATAGTATGACACCACAAACAGTATAAAGTTTTGGTGAATAGCAAATCTTTGTGTTAACAGTTTAAAGGACATTTCTTGTTCTTTGTTCTTCTGTTAGATTGAGGATTGTCTCCTTTGAATTCAAATGCTAAATGCTAGAGCATGACATGATCTTCCTACTCCTTTATTTTTTGTTTGTTTGTTTGTTTGTTTGTTCCCTCCCAGGATTACTCTTCCACTAGCTCCTTTGCCAGTTTCATCAGCTCCCCACCAGGCCAGCAGCAGTTTTCTCTCTCCAACAACCCAACCATTACTCTCGTGAACACCCAGTGTGGGGACCTAACAGGATGCCAGTGTGGAAACGACGTGGAACCGGTAAGGGGTCATGCCTTAATTTTTGTCCTTGGCATATCCATGCCTTTCCTTGTTGCCGCTATCACTGACATTGCCGTCATTATGGAAGTTGCCAGTTATTGCCTCTCTAATTGACATTTTTTTTTTTATTTTGTCTTGACTTTGTAAGTGTCATTGTCATTGACAGTGTGATTGACATTGCCATTTACATCGTAGGTTATGTTTTCACAGCATGTTGTTGCCACTGTTATTGTCTACCTGTATGTTTTTAGCTGTCCTAGCATCTGCTTGATTCAGATCTGCCCCCAAGATAGTCTCTTCTGTGAAAGGAAACTTGTGATTGAAAATGGATGGATTGTTATGGGCAATGTACTATGGAAGAAAGATTGAAAGCTTCAAAATTTCACTTTCAGATTTGCAGGAATGCCATACTTGTGTGATTGTCCTCATGTAAACTTTTTTTTTGGGGGGGGGGGGCAATCAGGAATCAGGAGTATCTTGTAGACAATTGTCAAAAATTTCATGGAGGATACATCTCACAATGAACGGTTTATTGAAAACATTGCCTGGCAGATGCCTTTGAAATCCATTGTGACATGAAATTATCATTATTTGTATCTGTGTCTGTGTATCTGTGTGTGTGTATTCCACTGTCTGTGTGTGTGTGTCTCTCTCTCTCAGTCTGTGTCTTTGTCTGTGTTCAAGTGATGACACAGACATACTTAATGAGATATTTTATATGTGCACATGTTTTCTCTCTTTATGTCCAGGTACGGTCAAAGATATGTGGGTTAAGAAGTGGCAGCTGTCCAGCAATAGCGTGCAGGAATGCAGTCACTCCATCCGGAAGTTGCTGTCCTTTATGTGGTCAGTTTTGATTTTCACTAAACCACATTACACATGTGGTGATTGCTGAATTGTTTCTTCTGGCACTACTATCTATGGGAAGTACTTTAGTCTGGTAAATCCAGTCACAGACAGATCTTAACTTTTAGAAGCATGTTAGCATTTATTATTAACCTCTGATTTTAATAGCTTCAGGCTTTGATGATATGAGAGACACTTGTAGCTTGTATTAAGATCGTACAGCTTAGATTATACAAACTTTAAACATTGCCGAGCAGTACCTTTAAGTGTCAAGCAGCTTCTATTTCATCTGGAATACTCTTGTCACATGTGACTTGCGAAAGTAAATGCGGTTGAAGTGAAAATGCCTCAAACTAGTAAGAAGATAATGGATCATAGAAGCAGTTGATGAAACAGAATGATAATTTCAGCAAATTTCACTGACATACATTTGATGAATTCAGCAAACGTGTTGACCTAGAATGCAGATCGGGTGCTTTTGGTGCTTCCTCTGTAATAAGGTGACATAATGTAATCTTTGTTTCAGGTGCTCTCATCACTATGGACTACAACCCTCAGTCTTTTAACTATGAAGCCACAAAGAGCCAGATTGAGAGCAAGTTTGGTTTGAGTTCATCCAGGGTGAGTTTTGTTGTGTTCTTTGCGACTTAATTGTGTTGCACCAAGAGAGGGTCCATTCTTTTGATTGCAATAAACTCTTGTGTGCTTTGAGTACCGACTGGTGCAGAGAACCCTATAATGTTTATATGCACACTGCCTCCACAGTCCTTTGCACAGACAGGGCTAAGAAATAAACTCCGCATGGTTCTGAGCAGTCATTTGCTGTTTTGTTTTCCAGCCAATCAAAAGTATCCGTAGATTTTTTTTCTTTCTTTATTGAGTGCATGGTTTAGCTCCTTTCATTGATTTGTGATTAGTTTGTCATTTGTTGCACATTTTACATACCTTAATAGATATCACAACTATCAAGATTTATATAACAAGGACCTGAAGTGCCTATTTAATATGATGGAATGTCATTATAAAAAGGTTAGATATAACAAAACCCTCCTATACAAGGTGATTATGTCGATCCCAAATCGCTATATTTGTTTGTGTTTGTACCCCGAGAAACTTGATATGACAAGGTAAATGTTAATTTTTTGTAGGTCCTCGCTATGGTGAGGTTCCCTTGTATATTGACATATTGGGGCATAGGAGTCTGTGACATATATTATGTCTGAGCATGACATCTTATGAGAAGGGGAAGTTGTACTGGCAGTACCCGGTTCAAAGGAAAGGGCAGGAGGGTGAAAAAATGTTTTGCTTTGTTTTGGAATATATTTTGCTGAATACGACCTATTTATGTCTCTCATGATCCTTGTGGCCATCAGAAGAAACGCCAAGCCACTGGAGAGGTCTTCATGTACATGTCAAAAACCAGCAGCAACAAGATCCAGATGGTCTTCACCGACAGCAACGCAGGGAGCAGCAGTGGTCAGGCAGCTGTCAGTCTGGCTCAAGACATCCAGAGTGACCTTTCTGCAAGTAAGTGGTCTCTTTTTTTTTTCTTCTTCTTCTTCTTCTTCATGTTTTGTTAGTTCCAATGTTGGCAACAGATTCTGACAGATATTGGACCTCCCATGAGCAAAGCATTTGGGAAATCTGGTTGCAGTAGAAATTTGAACAACAAAAGAGTTCCCCACGCCCTCTCCCTGCAGTACAGAGATCCATATCATTTGAATGTAATTTATGAAGTTTCTTTTATATCCTGTTATCATTGTCAAAATTTTGCCAAAGCCTTTGAAATTGTTTTATGTTGCTCATCATAATTCAGAAAGCAAAAGTCATTGATTTGGTCTTTCATCTCTGTCTCATTTAAATGACTTTTTACGACAGCGCTATGTTATTTTCCCAGTGAGTATTCCTGTTGACAGTCCCTACAGATTCCTTCTTGTAGCTGCCACCAATGCAAAGATACCAAAATTGATTTGAAACAGGTGATTCTGATGTTATATGTATGGTATCTATACCACCGTACCAGGGAATGAAATCCTCTTCATATCTTTTGTCAAGGCTCTGAATATTCTGTCCTTTTTTCATTTTCTCCTCCGCACAGATGCTGATGACTACGGTGTCAGTAATGTCAACATGCAGAGTTCGGAGAAAGGCACTGGAGGGTTGTCTGGAGGTGAGATCAATTAAACCATGGTGTCCAGAAACTTGATACTTCCTGTGTTTAGTCAATGGGAGATTCAGAATCTCATTGTTTAATGGGTTAATTTGCGTTGCATATACTGGTAGTGTGGATCCCCCTCGCCTTCTATTGAAGTGGTATTGACAAAACAGGTGTAAAAAAGCATCTCAGTCCAAGCTCTCTTTTTTCCACAAAATTTGATATTCATTACGCAGTGGATATTTGCTTTTATGTAATGTGAGACTGCAATGAATATATTCTTGTAATTAATGAGAGATTGCAGTGATTATGTACTTGTAATTAATGTGAGATAGTTGATCTAAAGCTCAGCATTAAGTGAAAATATTCCCCTGCATTTTGTTAAAGTACCTTTGAATGCTTATGACATTTTGAAGTGGCCCATGGACTGAAAGAGTCTTCTTCAAAAGAGAAAATTTTACATTTCAAGATTTCATAGCCAGTAATGCTACTGTAGCTGCCCATGCAATAAATTACCAGTTGCCAGGGAGAGTAACTGTCACCATGGCAGCAGCCTGGGGACTGCTGCCACAGCTACTTGTGCACATTCAGAAACCCTGAACTCTTATGATCGGATAAAGTGACTGCAATATTCCTATCCATCCTATCTCAGGAGTCTCTGGTGGGGGTATTGCCGGCATCATCATCGGCCTGGTTGTGGTGGTCTGCATCTTCAGCACTCTCATCTTCTTCTTCTTGAGAAGAAAGTAAGTTTGATAATGGAAGATATTCTGTGTTCTGTAATTTTCTTCCCTTCTTCCCCCCAATGAAAGGTCACGTTGTTATATCTTTCTTTTTCTTTTAACTGCAGCAATTGGGTGCTGATTTAGTGTCATTATAGTAGAAATTTTAAATATGTCTTTGAAAGTAGTTCTGTGCTATATTCAAGTTTGATTGCCCATATATTTGTTCTTTGTATGATGTAATATGGTTGAATAACTGGTCCTCCTGTGTAAGGGTCCAGAGCTTTACCCATCATACCTTAATGCTCCCGGCTTTGAAAAGTATGTCAGCGAAGATGTAGGGAAGAGAAAATGAATGGGATGACCTTGTCTCTGCACATGTGGTATCATGGTGTATGCCATAGGAATTATACACCGAAGTGAAAATTCCAGGTCCCCAAATGTTTATCACTAAAGTCTATGGTGCAAAATTCCCTTCACGTACGATGAAATTGAGATATAATGAAAGACAACTGTCAGTCCTGAGGACTTTGTTATAACCGGAGTTGCCTGAATAGGATTGAGGTTCCATATCCCAATAAGCACAGAAGACTACAGTCATAGACTACAGTCACAGTCATCATTATGTAGACAAGAGAGGGGATATATTTTTGAGTGACTTGACTGATCAGAACACGAAATAATCACATTTAGTGTTATTAGAGAGAAGCAAATTTTACGATGCTGTTGCCATGACATTTTGTTGCACCTGTTTTCCTCCGAACAGCTCATTTGGTGCCAAGGATGAGCCCCTCCATGCAGACATCGAGATGTCTCATAGCCTCCCTCCCGGCTTCATGCAGGAGATCTCCAACCCGGCCTACGACTCCTCGCTGAGGGGCTTCGACAATCCCATGTACACCACCACCAAGGTAACTGGAACCAACTGACTTTGCTCACTTAGGGAGGATAGACACACCCAGCTCTGAATGATGGTTCACGGTCAACCGAGTATGAGCTGCGTTAGTCATATCTTCTGATGGTGTTTTGTAAAAGTGGAAGTTTTTGCACAACCAGAAACTAGCATGAAAATAAAAGCATGCAAATATTTTTGCCTGCCGTATGTTCCAGTAGTTGATGTCTTGATTTGGTGGAATTAAAAACATGCGAAACTCTTCTTACCCAAACAAGCAGGAAAAATTAGTCGCATGAAAATGTTCACTTCTACAGTAGATGTCAAAGTGTGAGAAAGAGATGAAGAGGTCATACTCTTATCACATCCTGTCCAGTGTAGTCATGATAAGAATTTTTATTCAGGATATCAACTGACAAAGTGTAGTCCTCCCCCGCAGTCATACACAGAATGGTTGAAGCCAAGTTGTGTTCTTGATTTTATTCAGTGGAGAGAAATGTCAATTATTAGGGGCTTTTAATGACTTTTTTTTTTCATTATTGTTACGAGCACAGAGTCTCTCCAAAGAATCTTAACTGCTTGCAATAGAAACATGTTTAATGCTGGTACCTGTCTTCTTTGACAGTGTTTGCGAAACTCTTGAATATAGCATATAAAGCATGTTTTGCTCATCCTCCAGGAAAACATCTACGCAAGTCCAGCGGAGGTGAAGGTGGAGCCGGTGGAGGCTGCCAAACCGCGGTACGTCGTGGAAGAGAAGGGCGCCAACGAGGGTCCAAAGTGGGAGGAAGATGACAACCTCAAGGCCTTCTCCAATCCAATGTCTCCCGATAACGATGAGTCCATTGCCTGAACGGCTAGCAAGAGGATGGACAGTTTCCCGGACAACAGGACTTATTCACATGAGCATTTAGACTTCATTTGATTGCGTGCTTACATTGAAATTGTGTGTTCATTTCTAGTTGTTTAACAATACTTTGTCTATGCATTCAGAAAGTGTGCCATGAAAAAAAAAATGTGTGCTTGTCAAAGAAAGAGAGCCCTCTATTTTTACACATATTTAGACCATATGCTTTAAAGCAAAACTATGCAGAGAAGTATATTTGGGTAATTTTTCATATCAAGTTTTCAGAAATTTGATTTGCATCAAGTGCATCATATTACAAAGATTTTTAAGGTATTTATCACAAAGAATCTTAATCTGAACAGAATAATCTATTGATATTTGCATCATATTAACATTTTTATGTACATTGTACATGTATATGACAAGGACCAAATGTAAAAGTTTTAATATTCTTTGAGATACATGGTATTACAGCAGTTATTCTTATGACTGGTCTGTGGATGAATTGCTTGGTCTTACTGTGATAAAGGTGTGAGATATTAAAAGCAATGCCTTTTGCCATGTGCTACATCGTTTCCCTCCCATTAGTGCGTAATTGGATATGAAAATGCTTTTAACATATCTGTTGTCAGAGTGACCAGAATTCCTAGACATTGTAGTAGTATAGACTGGAATCTGTTTGACCAATCTTGTATTCAACCTTTTGATACTCTGTCTAGAAGTCATCCTTCAGCATGCTTTTTATGATCTTGTACAATCAATGAGACTGAAAGAAAAGAAAAGAAAATATTCTCTGTAAATGTACTTTTAAGATGTGTCTTGGTACATTTTTATACAACTAACATTTTATACTCCATGAATTTTTAACAATAAACTAGCTTGCATCAAATTTTTTTTGGGTCACAAGTGTCATAATTTGAAGAGAGTGATGCTGATGTGGCATTTAGTGCACTGGGCCAGGGCACTATAATGTCAATTTTGTGTCTGTCGAGGGTGGCATTGGATTCTTGGATCCATGGTTTTTAACTGATGCATCCCCGCTGGAGCGGAGCTTTGACCAATCTCAGATGAAGGCACACAGTAGACAACACTGAGAGCAGTTTGATTATGAAAGATTTCCTCTCTGTGAAGTAAATGTAATGATTGAGAGTGTTATGAAGGTTCCTGACACATTTGCCAATTTGTCACAATGTAGAATGCACACACTCTTACACAAATGCATATATACATTTGCATGTACATAGAAACTAGCACATGACCAACATTTTATTCTTTTTTTTGGGGGGGGCGGTAGATGTGTATTTGCTCATTCAAAAGCAATTGATTAAGAACAGCCATGCTAATGCTTGTTTTGTTTTGTTTTGTTCTTAGGGACGGGGCAGAGTGTAGGTTGATTCCAGAAGTTTGCAGTATGTACATGCAAAATGTACATGTGCCATTTTAACAATGTATTTGGGGTAATACATGTACATGTACAATAAGACCACCAAAACTTGTATGCTATTAAAGTCATAATGGTTCAATGACGTGCTGTCACTCAAAAATATTTTTCTTCCACTCGATTGTTGTCCATGTGCACACACATGCACAAATACCCACGTTTGTGGACATGCAATACCTCAAAAACTGAAACAAAAGCAATATCCAGCACCCATGTCTCCATACATTTGTGTATGTGTGTTTTGTTGAGTGCTTGTTGAGTGCACAATTTCATGATGGAAAGGAACTTGTGCATGTAATCTAGAACATTCCATATGATCATCTCTCTCTTTTTCTTTTTTTTTAACGGGGGGGGGGGGGGGGGGGGGGTGTGTCATCAAATCAAGATTGCTTTACTGTGAAGGGTATACCAGTACATGTATACAGTTTGTGAACCATATGTTTGATAAGTACAGTCCTTTGTGTGCATTGCCTATACATGTACATGTATCATCGTTTTTTACTTCTGTAAGTACTTAATGTACATGTACTAGGTGTTTCAAAAAACATTTCCCACTTTTGATCATTAATAGTTCAAAAACTATTCATCCGATAAAACTGTCATTGATATAAATAATAGCTGAATAATGTACAATTTAGTTGAAGGTAATTTGAATGTGAAAGCATAAATCAGTTTCATTAAATCTAAGATTGATTTTGAAGTAAGGTTTCAGATTTTGGTCAAATTTTAACCCTCTGTACAAAAATTGTGAACCTTGCACAGGAACCAATGATGTGTATGTGAGTGTGTGCTGACAATGGCCCTGAACAATGGACATGCCTGAACCACCTGTTGACTAGGCGTCAGTCTCGAGCTCCCAGGCACATGAATGCTTAATCAATAATTCATGTGGATTGCCCTGGGCACTGCTAGTCTGAATTCATCGCACGGTAAAGGGTAAAATGCATGCACATGGAAAAAGGAAGCACATGTTTCCATGTGCTTGCAAACACCACATTCCATTCCAGCTGGCAATCATTTTCAATTTCTGCTTCACATATCACTAGATTTGGGATATAAATAAGCATAAATGATCTAAAGTTCCTCATTTTAATACAACTGTCTACTAATTCAATAGTCTGACAAATTTTTCGCTTTTTGATAAAAAGAAATCATTTTTGGTAAAGAGTTCAGCAGCATTTATCATTGGGGCGATATGTTTCACAGTAGATTTATTTAAGGCTCCATTTACACAAGACAGTATATACTCTAATTGATTTTCTTTGCTTCCTGTCACCATGTTTACGATAGAACAGAAGGTATTCATTGTAATTTCGTTTTTCAGAAGTAGGGAGAGCACTGTCGAGACCTAACGACAGTATCGGCAGGCGTTTGACTTTACACAGATACTGCCAGAGGCTGAATAAAGACTAGTTGTGATAGTGGAATTTCTCATGAATAGATAATGAAGCATTCAAACCCTAACCATTGTTTAGGACCATTGTCAGGGTGTTAACCACACACTCCTATACACACCCATTGACCCCTGTGCAAAGTGAAATTTTGTACAGAGGGTTGAAAACAGAGCAAAATCTGGAACCTAACTGTGAAATTACATAATCATGGATTTCATGAAACTGATTTATGCTTTCATATTCAAACTACCTTCAACCAAATTGTACACTATTTAGCTATTACTCATATCAATAACAGTGTTATCTGATATATAGTTTATGAATTATTAAGAATCAAAAGTGGGAAATGTTTTTTGAAACACCTAGTACATGCATACGTATGCACACGTGTGTTTCATGCATTGAACGATGCCGGTGTCTATGAAACTGTTGCACAGTAGCATGTGTACTGTCGTGAAGAAAGCTTAACACTAGTGCATTATTATGACTGAATAAGTGACGAATGCAGCGGTGGCAATCACTGAACGTTGCCCAATGACTGGCACGGACACAAATCAGAAAAACACGCTGAATTACCGGCTCTGTGGCTGCCATAGACAGGTTAAAATCCACCGCAGGAAACAAAATTTGTGGCCACTGGCCGCGTTAGACAGGTGGCTGCTATACACAGGGTCTTTAACAGGGCTTTTCTCTCGGGGGGGGGGGGGGGGATTTTTCTGTGGCCGCTATAGACAGGTGGCCGCTAAGGCAGGTTTGACTGCATTTGCATCTGTCAGATGCACTGCATAGCTGTGATGTTGGGGTAGGCTTTATTTCACCCCTCCTGGTATATGTAATGTATTCCAATGCTCTATTACCAGAAAATCTTTAATCAACAAGTCAAGAATGCTTTTATATAAATGACTAATTTATTACGTACAACAAAATACATAGTTTGTATACCCCAGGTATAATATAGACAATATTTACAATACTATAAGTCTGGTGTCAGGTGAAGACAGAGGACAAAAAAAAAGACACATGTTTATACAAAGCAAAGTAAATCGTTAGCAATGAAAGCAAATCAAAACTGAAGATTTGATTTCAGGGAAAATTTACCCTACAATTAAATAACCTTTCATGATACAAGTTAAACAGAACAAAGAAAGTTTCATTACAATTGGACAGAAAGAGCAATGGCATGAATTTTGCAATTTTCTGACAAAACTTATGTATGCTGCAATCATATATGCAAATAAAGTGATTATTTTGGGGCAGTATAAGAAAATATAAATATATTTTGGTCAAAAGCCAAGCAAATGTAGCTCCCCATTCACAGAACATCACCTCTGCAAAAGTGAAAAAAAATTATCTGAAGAATAATGTAGTGCTAAAAACGTATCTCCATTTTGCATGTAAATTTTGAAGTTCCAGATGTTCTGAGGAGAGACCAAATCCTGGATGTACGCACTGCTTTTCTGACTTCTACAAACCCTTGCCCCCCCACCCCCCCACAAAAAAAAAAAAAAAAGATTTCAAAAAATCCCTGAGAATGATAAGGGTGTTAAGTTACTACTAAAGCCATAGTGTTTGAGGCACCCCTTCTCATTCTCAGCCGACGATATATATCCAGGGTAGAATTTGATAGCCAACTTCTGACTTGTGCAAGGTGGACTTGGGTAATGTTGGCTTGAGCAGTGGCACTTTTTTTCTTTCTGGCTGTTACTCTGGAATCTCTGTCATTGGATGCAGACTATGTAATTTTCACACAAGTGCTACTCAACATTCAATCATCATAATTACATGGCATGAAAACCAAGAGAATAACATGACTAAGCGTCTGTTTTTACTAAAACAGATTGTCTTTATCTGCAGACTATTCTTATTGAAATTTTTGCCATTGCGGGGCGAGGAAAGATGGACCTGGAGAGCATCAAAACAGTCCAATTTGGGCAAAGAACACTCAATACTGAGGCCTGTACTGAGGGTGTCCAATTATGTTCAATGACACAATCTTAGCTGCACTCTTAATAAGGAAAGTCAAATCCAGTCTTGGATGATGCAGTATGTGCTGCAAGCCCATGTCAGTCCCATCTCCAAGTTCTCTGCACAAGTACAAGCAATATTGCTGACGAAGACAGACCTTCATTGTAGCAAACCTGAGTTTTCACTCGTTTCCCTGGTTTCGTCAATACTCTGTCTGCACACTAATCATCAATTTTGCTGGAATTTAAGAGAGAGAGAAAAAAAATGCAAAAACAAACTTCAATACACTGTCCTGTGGAGTACATGTATGAGTAGAAGTACACTAAATCTCAAAGACTTAGAAGGGACCATGTATACTCGACAATATTAACACTGGTATGAAGCAGTATTTATTGGTATTTTGTTGCATGTTGATTTTCTGAAGCTGTAAGAGGGATTTTGAATCTGAACTTTTAATTATTCATACATTCTATTTTCACCATTGAATAGGAGATACACTTAAACAAGTACCCATGTAGGCACAGCAAACTTTACATACTTACGTACTAACATGGAGAAAAAAAAAATCATGTTATCTTGGCGACTACAGCAAAACAAACATTGGATTAAGATTCTTAATACTCAGACATGAAATGATAAAAACTACAACTGAATCTAAGGCTCACATTTCATATGAAAGTGCTATATTTCTATTGATAATATGGTGCAAACAGTATAAAATATTGATGAAAAGAGCTGGTACAAACCTGTCTTCCATCTCCTTGGTATGAGGATAGTAAACCTTGAAGCAGTAGCCACATTTTGAGAAGGAACCCTAAAGACACAACAAAGCACATGCATACTATAAATACACCATACACATTTTGCAACATGACCAAAAATTTGAAAGAAGCCTTTGTCACACATAATTTCATTATTTTACACTAACTTCCATTACACATTTAAAGTCAGCTTGAGAAAATGTTTGGTTGACTTTATTCGTAAGAATTCCTTTTATGTGTAGGGCCAATATTGACTTTCAATAGCATCAAGAACCCAAGCATTAATGCGGTTGGATTAGAGCGTAACATATGCATCATAAAATGGAAACTTGGCTGGAATGCTCCCCCAAGAAATATAGTAAATGCACTGATTCCAGTGACTGAGGGAATGGCATCTCATGCAACCCTTTCAGCACTAGTAGGGCGTAGCAGAAAGGCCCTATGTGAGAAACAACTACAGGGCGCGAGGGGGCTCCCAATACACAACAAACACAGTTATTGCAAAAATTTTGTCACAACGAAGTAAGAATTCAGGTCCAAAAATTATTCTTAGTAGAGCCTATGGTGCAAAATTCACTTTGGTTAAAACAAAATTTTGATAAAATGAGAAGAAAACTGCCGGTCCTGATGACTTCATTGTAAAAGGAGTTGCCTGTACCTGTTGTGTTCATTTATCGTCATGACTGTTTGTGACCGGCATCATCCAACACGTGTTCACACTTACAGAATTGGAGCAAACGGTCCCGATGCTGCTGATGGTGAATGGGTCATACTTGTCCCCCAGCACGATGACATCGGGCAGGGGGTAGAGCCGGAGGGCGTGGTCGTTGGCCCAGTATAACGGGCAGACATGGAGAGGGAGGGGGCACAGGTGCGCCTGGGAGACGATTGTCTTCACAAACTGTAGAAAGAGGGATGCACACCACCAACGCTGATTTCTCAAAGAATCTATGTCATGCATTGAAAAACACTACTAATAAAATGAAATGGTGTTCTTCAATGTAAGGGGATTCAACAAATTTGATTTTCAGATTGTGTGAAAGAAAATAGCAATACAGAAAACATTTTTTTTTTTCACACTGTAGACATTTCCTTTCCCTTCACTTATTCTTTTTCACTTCATTGAAAAACTAAGTTCTTATTTGATGATATTTGAAGGCATTTAATACACCTAAAAAAATAAAATAAAAGACAGGTTGATAGCGAAAAGAAGTAATTATACTCTGGAGTTTCAGCTTATATGGAAGAGGAATCTTTATAGAATAAGACATTTGTGGGAGAGCTATCTCCCTTGCTTACATGATCAGGGATCTCATCATTGTTGTCAGGGAAACGGATGCAGTTCCTGCACATCTTCATGACGATGTCCTCTCTGAAGATGACAATCTCCTGGGTGCAGTACTGCAACCTGGAGAAAAGATGCAGCATAAAGTGGGTGAGACTGCACAGATGGAGTCTTTGAATAATTCCACACATAAATATGTATGCAGGGTTCTTCCTTATTTTGTCAGATAGCAGGTAATCTGCACCACAACATATTGTTATTCTTGGGTCCTCAGCTGTAGTGAAATGTGACAAGTTAAAGGACAAGTTCACCTTCATAAACATAAGGATTGAGAGAATGTAGCAATATTAGTAGAACACATCATTGAAAGTTTGAGGAAAATCAGACAATCCGTTCAAAAGTTATGAATTTTTGAAGTTTTTGTGCAGTACCCGCTGGATGAGAAGACTACTGCAGTGTATGAATAACTTAGATGTCACATGCGTACAACAATATAAGGAAAATATAAAGAGAATTTCACAAAATTCCATCTTTTGAAAAAAGTACACATTCCCCTGACTCGTTACCGACAAATGTTATGGGTAATATTATTCCCCCTGCCTTTACAAAGAGGCAAGTCAAGTGCTCTTTTATTATGCGAAAAAAGTGAAAATATGTTGAATTTTCTTTTACATTTTCTTTATACTGTTGTACGCATATGACTCACAAGCTGTAGTAGTCTCCTCATCCAGCGGTTCCAACACAAAAATTTAAAAAATTCATAACTTTTGCATCGATTGTCCAATTTTCCTCAAACTTTCACTGATGTGTTCTACTAATATTGTTGCATTTTCTCAATCCTTATGTTTATGAAGGTGAACTTGTCCTTTAAGTACTACAGCTGTCAAGATAATAGAAGACTAAGTGTGTTTGAAATTATATAGCAATGAAAAACAGATCTGCAGAAAAAACAATCAAATATATTCTGTTGGGGTATGAAACACATAGCACACTGTGGTTTGTTTGTGCTTTGTTGTTGTTGGTGATGGTATGGGTTTCCTTGTTTTAGTTGTTTGTGCTGCTATGTTTGCTATTTGCTTGTTAGATGACCATATGTCAAGACTATTGTTACACCTGAAAGAGCAACAGATGGTTCACTGGCTACAATACTATCAATACCATCAATATCTGTTCTTTTTTTCCATCAAAACTGTGTATATTTTTGTCTAATTTACCTTTTCCCAATGTTACAGTGTGCTTGTTTTGCTACAAAACTTGTATGAAGACATATGTAGCAATCAAGGCTAAGCTTACCAGATTTTAACTTTCGCTGACTCCATTTGAGTGCCATTAACAACGTATAACAACAAATTTGTGATTCCATCAGCGCACTCTGTATTCATATCTTGCATCTAATCAATATTGCACATTGTCCAATGACACATGCAGTTGACCACAGTTAGGGGATGCATGTACTGCTTGACTGCTTTCGCACAGGCGGATTACCAACCTGTCAGTTCTTTGTTGACAGGCAAAAAGAATTTTGTTTTGGAGCATTGAAGGCTCTCCGAGAATTGTGGGAGGAACAGGTTAACCCTGAATGATAATACACATACATACATACATACATACATACATACATACATACATACATACATACATACATATATACAAACATACAAACATACATACATATACATACATACATACATACATACATAGGCCCTACATACATACATAAATACATACATACATACATTTCATGCACTGTAGTATAAGCTTACCTGCATGGGTTAGTGGTGAACACAGCAGACTGAACTTTCTCCCTGATTTCTGCAGTGATGCATTCTGGGATTGGTGGTCTGAATGACAAACACTCAAGGACAATAAAGCTGAAACTGACAAGTCTCACAATACAGTTCTATAATCATTATTTTTGTTGTCGTTGTGTTGGAAAACATAGCAAATCCCCGCCAGTTAAAGAAAGAGAAAAATAACAGAAGTAGATGGCAAACCCCCACACTGATTGTACACCTTTATCAGGGCAGCTGCCACCAAAGTTTAACTACCTCTGACCATACAACAAAAATGTACTGAATGACTTCGGCTTCTCAAATATAATATGAAATAATTGCCTTAACAGCTACTTTACATAACCCTTTAAGTAGCTACATATGTTGTACTTGTGTACATACATCATATACATACAGGTAGTCATTATTTTCTAATACAAGCAATCAGCAAAATAACAGTACAACTACAAAATTACAAGGGGGTAACATGCGTTTAGGAAACATAAATACAAGTAATGTACTAAATCAAAACAGGGACAACCTTGTAGTAGAAAAAGGAAATTGATATTTTTATATCTAGTAATCATTTTGGGGGTCTGTTTTATACTCATTACACGATGGTCAGTCTGTACCTTGGTAGTATATTCCCGGGACCGGGATCTTCAGGTCCAGGAACAAATATGAAGCGACTGTGCTCCAGGAGGCTGGGGAACTCACAGATCATATTGGCAAGAGTGTGGAAGGAATCTTTAAAAGGAATTAAAAATATGAGGAAAACAAACAAAAATTGATTATAATACATCATAATGTGGAAAATGCAACAAAATTCCAAAACGAATATTGATATGACCATGAATATGGATAACATTCATCATGCAGTCTGTCTGAAGTTCTTCTGAATATATTAAAAAACTAGAAATGTCGTTATGGCGACTGATGCCTCCGCCATAATGCATGATTCACCCAATAGGTGTATAGTACAATGTCTTCACAATGTGTGATGACAGTGTCACATAACTGGCAAAGCATTGAAATGACAGGTTTGTCAGAAATATCTTGAATGTTCGCTTTCCTTGACCTAGGTTTGCTATAATTGTCTAAGAGTGCAGGTACATGTATTTGGGGAATTGAGGTTTTTTTCTTGACTTCTGACTGACCCTTTTATAAGTTTATGCATTGAGTAATTTTCAAGGTATGAAGAAAGAACGTAAAAATTACAGTACAATTTTTTTTTTTTGCATTTAAACCTGGCCTTGACCCTTAACCTTTCACCTTTGACCATCTGGCAGGAAATTTCCAAGAGAATCTCCATTAGGTGATACATGTTTGTATATACAGTTTTAAAAATAATAATGCAAGCATTGCATATACTAGTAAATGAGGGAAATAGTAAAATTTTGAAGAGTTGACCTTGACCTTTGACCCCCTGACTATTGACCCATGACCCCTAGATTCCCTAGATAATCCCTGCCAGTCAGTACATGCATTTGCACCAAGTTCCATGAAGATACATTGAACCATTTGCGAGAAAAGTGAAATTGTAACATTTTCACCTAACCTTTGACCTTTGACCTTATGACATGAAACTCTCTCTGGAGAATCTTTAAGCAGGAGTTCATGTCTACACTGAGTTTCAAGAAAATACCTTCGGGCATTGCATGGATATGGGGGAAATAGCAACTTTTTTAGCATTTGACCTTGACCTTTTGACCCTTGACCTCTTGCCCATGTCACTAAAATCTACTCAACTAATTGCCCCATCATACATCATCCTTGGACAAAGTTTGGTGAAAGCTGCTTCATCCAGTTTTGAGTTATCACATAAACAGATAAATTTCAGGATTTGACCTTGATCTTTGATCTTTGACCTCTGTCCGATTTCACTCAAAGATTAATCAAGTAATTGTCCCACCATACATCATCCTCGGACAAAGTTTGGTGAAATTTGCTTGATCCAGTCTTGAGTTATCGCGTGAACAGATACAATTTCATGATTTGACCTTGACCTTTGACCTTTGGCCGATTTCACCCAAAATCTAATCAAGTAATTGCCCTATCACACTTTATACTTGGACCAAGTTTGGTAAAATTCCAGTCAATATTACTCGAGTTATCGCGTAAACGAAAGCGGACGGACGGACGGACGTACGGACAGACGGACAACCCGAAAACATAATGCCTCCGGCACCACTTCGTGGCGGAGGCGTAAAAAAGAAATAAAGTTTGATGTGGTCAATGCCATTGGTACCAAAACCATCCTTTCTAAAAACTATTTCTATATCTCCTATCTTTGTCAATTTGCTGTATATTAATACATGAATTAAATAATCTTTAAGCGGTTAGAAGGATGGTGTAAGTGTTGTTCAGAATGAGTCTAAACAATGATGTTGAACTCGAAAAGGCAAAAGATGTAAACAAAATGTGAAATACATGTATTTACATCAGTTCTGGTAAATGAATATTCTGTGATGTAACACAAGAGAGTATAAAGTGAATTTTCATTTTTGCAAAACGAAATTCTAAGATTTGATTGCCAGATAGATTTCTTTATAGTCTTTATCTCATGGCATGAATACACACTCTTACAAAGTCAACAACAACAAAAATCGTATAAAACTTTTCTACCCTAAAAATTACTGCTGCCCACTGACCATTGGCAAAGGTTTCATTTAGGAATGTATAATTTCTTTCATAGAAATGATGTAAATCTACCTTTAAAGATATCTAGGGAGGAAAAATAAAGGATAAAAACCAAACCAGACAAGGAATACAGACAGAATAGAACAAAGAACACCTTTGAGAGTCTTGATATGGTTCGGACCGTACGGAGTGGACGTAAAGTTTCCACTGAAGACAAAACAGGTCGGAGGCATCTCAGAGTAGCCCGCCAGCAAGGTCCGGAGCTTCTCCTGGACGTCCAGTTGGTCCAGCCACACGTCGGACAGGAAGACCATCATGGCATCCTCATTCTCCTGTTCTAGGACCTGCAGCTTGGTGGAGGACTTGGCAGAGGTTTCTGACGAACCACCAAAGAAATTGATGTTCCCAAAGTAGGATCTGACAGAAAAGGGAAAAGAAGGAAAATATAGAAAGCACATCCATGCAGCTTTGCACCAGTTGTCACTCACAGTTCCCATACATTGTTTCAGTAGGGTCCAACTTACCATGTCAATATTGCCTCTTCAAACCTTTCACTTAGGGGCAGCAGATTTTTTATTCTTTTTTATTTTCATTTTTATTATTTGATTTGATTTGATTTGATTTGATTTATTTCATTCTATTTTATTCCATTTTAAAATTTAAATTTAATTTAAATTTACTTTATTTCATTTTATTTATCTATTTATCAATTCTTTATTTTTTATTCTATTTATTTATTATTACTATTATTATTATTATTATTATTATTATTATTATTATTCTCTTTGTTGTTTTTTTTTGGGGGGGGGGGAAGCTGCGGGGCCAATGGTGGTGTGGGCCCACTGGGGTCAAGGTACCCCCTGCTTTGGTGGAAACAATCTCTCTGAACTTGGAAGTTATGGGTTTTCTTGTGGTGGGTTTTTTGTGATTTCTTCATTTCAAGAGCCAAAACTGTAGGATGAGCTGACTCCCTCCTTTGATCCTGCTCTGTGGGCCCCTGTCACTTACAAGCATGAATAGACAGAATACCACTTTTAAGGCAATCAGAACTTGCCTCATACAATCAAAGGAAGATGAGAACTGTACAAAAACTTAAAATTGTTCACTGTGTTGGAAGCTGGAGACCTGGTAATGGCTCTAAAAGGAGCAACCAAACTTGTCCACTGTGCCAAAATATATTGTCAAATGGAAGACCCTTGAAAAGACACTGCTATATATCGGTTGAAATGGAACCAATTCTGTTTTGGATCCTCACATAAAACACACAAACAACAAACAACAAAAACAAAACAAAAACGATATCTGTTAACCTTTGCAGGAAAGTCACAAGGTCACACAAGAGTTATGCAGGCTTACCTGGTGATGTCAGCTGGTTCTGCTGGTGGGAAGCCCAAACCGTTGACGTGGAACACTTCGTCCTCGTAGCAGCCCTCTGCCAGCACAAAGCAGTTCTCAGTGAACAGCCCTGTGTGAAACTGGTGCAAAGCACTGTCAAGGAATCTTTCAAATAGGTCTGATAGACAAGATATCATCTATATTTACTCACACGTACAAGATATTTGAACACAAATCTTCATAAAATTTTGAAATGAAAACAAAAAGTCACATCCTTCCACATCCTTTGCATCATAAATCATTCGAGACTTGTGAAGCAGCAGTTGGTTTCAATATAAGAGTTGTATGGTAGCTCAATTATGGATCCCAAAATGATTTTGATTCCATTTTCACAAACAGATTCAAGAATTGAGGACATTGTCATCATCATACCTCATCTAATATGCATATCTGATTGTGACTAACATCAATTTTTTGTATGTCTGAAACCTTTGAAATTCCACTGCTCATGTTTTGATATGATTTCATTACAACTTTTAACTACCACTTAATTCTACTCTTTCGACCAGTTAATTTGTACATCTAGTGGAATTTCTCTTTAACAAGGCCACTGGTGGCGTGTGTATATGCATTAGCTATAGATCCATGATAATGATGACCAGGCTGTCAGTACATCAGAAATTGTCATTTCACCCACAAAAGGATATAGCTTTGGATAAATCCAGTTGAACTGCACCAGTAGGATCTTCCAAATAGAACTTGCCCTGAATGGATGGAATTGAAGAATATTGTAAAATGCAGTGCATCAACTTTGACTGAAGAAAGACAAGGGAAAAATGATAAATGCATCACTGTAGACCGAGACTTTGAAATCGACATACAGGGCACTCTCGTTACAACTAAAACAGTTATTACGACAATTTACTATAACAAAGTCAGAATTCAGGTCCCTGAATCATTATTTTTAAAGTCTACATACTGCAAAATTCTGTTCGATTTTAATGAAATTTTGATATGACAAAGGAAAGCTGTCGGTCCAGAGGAATTTGTTATAATGGGAGTTGCCTGAATTATATCACGGCACACAGATGCTTACAGCAAGTGAAGTTCAGACTACTTGTCTCATTTCTATTTCACCATCTGATGCGGGATATCAAGCCACTCATGTAGTTTTTTTTTTTTTCTTCTTACTCAGGTTAGATATCAAATCATCGTTCAGTGTTTTGATTTGTAGTACTCTAGTCAACACTAACCTCTTTCAGTTGTGTCAGCATCCCAAGGACAATCAACTCTCCAAGCTTTGCCGTGCTGCCTAGCAGAAACTCCACTGGTTTAAGCTACCGAGGAGGAATGGAGTGGAGGAAATGTAAGACAAATGATTTCTCATCTCAATTTTGATTAACAGGTTTCAACATATCATACTTCATCTACCAGGTAATCCTTTTACTCTTGGGTTTACTCAGCACTAACTTTCACTATGCGTTGGCTAATAGTTGATCAATCACTTGCAATGTCTTGGACCATAAAAGTCTCAAGTTCTTTGAAATGGTTTGAATACCAGTATACAGTCAAACTCGGATACCTCGACGTCGGATAAGCCGAATATCACTTACCTCGGGGGCAAAATGAAAGTCCCGATTGTTCCTATGGAGTTTCCGTGTATTAAAATTCGCGTAGCTCGAAAAAGATAACTCGAAGTTCGGTTACCTCGAAGGGAAATCTAATGTCCCGATCTTAATTAACTTATTGTTTTTCCCAGCATGTTGCTCGAATCGAAATTGTAAACATCACTCAGCATCTCCGATTAAGCGCGCGTGGACAGCGAAGACACGTCACAAATGTTTTCACACTCGATTGTAAATATTCTGAGACCAGAACAATCGCGCGCCCAAGAAGAAATACCCGATACACAGCTGACAAGGAAAATCCCCAACACCTACCAACACACGTACATGGTATGCACATAGCACCCGTGCCAATGGAGTGCTTTACGATAGCACTACGCGCTGCCCCATCATTTGCTTTTCTTTAACCACTGTGTTTTGATTTTTGATCGAGACAGTCATACCGTGCGCGTAGATTTCTCAACCGTCGGGGCGCACCTGCTTACGTTGACAGTTATATCTTTGCCATTAATCACGCTCCACTGTCAAAACATCAATCTCCCTCGTAGTGCCTTTTTTAAAACTATTTTTTTTTTGCCTTTCACGAAGTTTACTTCCCCGAGAACGCAAGCACTGAAACTTTTTTTTTTTTCCCCAGCAATGCGATTATGAAAATCTGGAAGTGTAGGCCGATCACAATGAAGAATAGAATTCACAGGGCTCCGCACTAAGTTTTATCGGGCCACCAATATCATTGATTTTTATTTTCTGGTGGTCGAAAGTAAAATCTGGTGACAAAAAAAAAAATCAGGAAAAACATTAGAAAAACTAAATCGGTCCTACTAAACATAGGCAAATTAATATTAAACATTATTGAAGTGATACAGATGTCCATGTCTAAAACAAATGAATAGAAAATTCAATCATCTTACTCTGTGTTTAAAGATTTGACAAATAGGTGTAGAGATTATTATAAAAGTTGATGCCCATATATTGAAGAGGTCAAAACTTACGTTTGAAATGAGAAAATGGGAGCATTTGCTGACATTTGTTAGCATCCGACATTTGTTTTAGCATTGTAAAAAGCCGACATTTGTTTTAGCATTGTAAAAAGCCGAAAGTTACCGTTATTCATTTTTAAATGTAAAAGCAAACAACCGACATTCATTTTAGATCTTACGGAGCTGAATACTATCCTAATCCATTTCCAAACGTGAAAGCAAACATCCGCTATTTGTTTTAGCATCTAACTGAGCGGATTAATACCATTAATCATTTCCAAATGTTAAAGCAACAATCTGTTATTTATTTTTGCATCGTACGGAGCAGAATATTACCGTTATTCATTTCAAACATCCGACATTTATTTCATTATCGAACGGAGCCGAATGTTACTGGGCACTGTCCACTTCCGAAAGTGAAATGAATCATCTGACAATTATTTTAGCATCGTA
The DNA here is from genome assembly GCF_040938485.1 of Diadema antillarum. Classification (NCBI taxonomy): domain Eukaryota; kingdom Metazoa; phylum Echinodermata; class Echinoidea; order Diadematoida; family Diadematidae; genus Diadema; species Diadema antillarum. Next base: position 23,849 of record NW_027272792.1, read on the forward strand.
CGGAGCCGAATGTTACTGTTTTTCATTTTTGAACGTCAAGGCAGACATCAGACATTTTGGACCATGAAACGTATAGCTGAATGTTACTGATATTTATTTTGAAATGTACCGTAGCAAATATCCAATATTTTTTTTTATCATCGTATGGGGCAGAATGTTACTGCTGTTCACTTCCAAACATGCCAAACGTAAGAGCAATCATTCGACATGTATTTTAGCATCTTCCGGAGCTGAATGCTATTGACATTTACTTTCGAACGTAAAAGCACACATCCGGCATTTATTGTATCAGAGTACGGAGTTGAATATTATTGTTATTCACTTCAGAACATCAAAGCAAACATTCGACATTTATTTTAGCATCTTCCGAAACTAAATGTTCTTGCAATTTACTTTCGAACATAAAAGCAAACATCCAGCATTTATGTCATCATTGTCAGGAGTTGAATATTATTGTTACTCTTTTCCGAACGTCAAAGCAAACATTAAACGTTGATTTTACCATCAAGAAACGCAGCTGAATGTTACTGTTGTTCATTTCGAAATTTAAAAGCAAACATGAGACACTTATTTTAGCATCATATGGACATGATGGAGCAGAATATTACTGCTATTTTCTTCCGAACATAAAAACGATCATCTGACATCTATTTTGTAGCATCTTCCGGAGCCGAATGCTATTGCTATTTACTTTCGAAAGTATAAGGAAACATCCGACATTTATTTAACCATCGTACGGAGTTGAATGCTATTGTTTTTCATTTCCGAACGTCATAGCAAAAATTCGACATTTATTTCAGCGTTTTCCGGAGCCGAATGTTATCCTTATTCATTTCCGAACGCAAAATCAAATATCTAACAGTTTTAGCACCATACGGAGCTGAGTCTTATCGCTATTCATTTCCAAAAGTATGAGCAAACATCCGACATTTATTTTAGTATCATACCGAGTCGAATATTACCGTCATTCATTTCCACAAATAAACGCAAAACTCTGACATTCATTTTAGCATCTTACGTAGCCGATTGTTACCGCTGTTCATTTTCAAAAGTAAAGGCAAACATCCGACTTTTTTTTTTTTTTTTGGTGGCGCGGTCGGGCCACCAAAATCTTTATTTCTGAAATTTTGATTTCATTTCCGATTTTCACTCAATTCATTCATATAAAAGTTGATTCAATTCAAATTGACAAGCATGCAAACAATCAGTAGGCACTATAACAGACACCATGTTGAACATCGATAAACGTCGAACATCGATAAACATCGGATAAGTCGAAGAAAATTCGACGTACGCGTACCTCGAAATTCGCGTACGTCGAACCATTTTCTTCAGTCCCGACGAATTCGAGGTATCCGAGTTTGACTGTATGTCTTCAGTTGGTGTGTAAGGGTGATATTTTAGGATTTTACTTTGGACTACCCCCAGAACTTCTTTGTACTTTGCTCAGAACTTTCTTGGTTTATCATTCCCATCAAAGTCTTGCTAGACATCTACAGAAGACATTTGATTTCTTTTTGTCTGTTTGATACTCTAAAGAAATTTTGCAGGTGAAAACAAATGTCCACATTACATAAAATACAAACACATTGATTCTATTCCTAACAAAACTGTCCGAAAATTGGGTTTGAGAATTGAATAACTTGATGACAAACACTGATTGTTACCTGAAACTTTTTGCCCTGTGTCTCCATGGACGCGCCCTGTACAGGAGGAGAGAAGAGGCTGTGTCTGGAGGTCCTCTGGTGGAGGATGGTGTACCGCTCCAGGAACAGGTCTGCCTTGTGCTTTGCAGGGGCATGCAGATTGGGGGTCTCTGAATTCCTTCAAGATTTACAATTTATGCAATGAGTTTGTTAACCTCCCTGACACAACAATCGATATCTGACTGTCATGTATGCTTTCAGGAGACCTGCAAGGCCTGGGGTCCATTTCATGAAAGTTTTATGAGAGACTTTTCACTCATAAGACACACTTATGAGTGACATCATGAAATGGATTTGATTTTTCTGCATAGCTACACATGAGCGACATTGGTCATTCTGAGATTTATGAAAAGACTTTTATGTAATGACTTCATGAAATGAACTCCAGATATTAACTTAAGAATGTTATAAAGCATGTGAGCTGCTAATGCTATGAGTACATATTTTTCTGTTCAACGTGATGATATAGAATGGACTAATGTGTAACACAACAGCTCCAATTTCACATTCTGATTTGTTTTCAAATATTCATAGAAAAAAAGAAGTTCATCTACATAATTCATTGGCCTCTACTACAAAATCTTTCAAGACAATTCACATGGTTGCATATCTTGGAAAAATTCATGAAAGATTCAACAACTTACGGCAAAAACTTCTTGCGCTCTGAATTGTAGGTGAATCGCGGCACTCCAAAGGCATCAATGACATTGAAGACTTTTTCGTTTTCCTCACTTCCTCCATCTGTACATTCGTCTACGGCAGCTTCTATTGTCTCCTTTGTCAGCAAAGCAGATGACACTGCATGTGAAGACATGAAAGAACTGGGATTGTTATTTCAAGCTGGCAGGTTCCCCCCCCCCCCCCCATTCAATCAACATTGTGCATTGTGCTGTGGGGGGGGGGGGGGGATATTGTCACATGAACAAGTCTTGGGCCACATTTCATAAAAGATGTTAGGATATAGCAACTCTCGCTGGAATGGCAACTTCCCATAGCAACAGTCAATCAGGAAGCTGGATTCTTGTCATTATCATGACAACTGCCATTCAAACAAGAGTTACTATCATATCAACTTTTTATGAAATGGGGCCCTGGATTTCTACATCTGATTACGCTAGTACGTCAAAAATGAAACAAATGAAACATGCGCTACTTACAGGGTTGTTTCTGCACAGCTTCAATGATCTTGTCTACCCATTCGTTCCTCTCAACATCTGTCACTGGAGTCAGGGCAGCCACCAAGAATTTCACCGCATCACTGAGAGAAAACAAATTATAGAATCTGATCTGAATAGGAAATCATTGTCTAATATAAGATACGATACATTAATTGATCTTACGGTACATAGTTTATCTTTAGTGATAATTCCTGCTGAAATGATTGGCGATGGCAGAAATCACCACGCTCCAAGTTTCCTTGCTTGAACCAGTTGAAGTGTACAATAGAGAGTTACAGTCCTAATTAGCTGAAACTTAAAGCTGGAAATAGTACAAAACAACCATATTTTCCATACAATGACTTGTTGCATAGTTCTGCAGAACCCAAATCCATTTGATTAAAGACACAAACTGTCTCAAGGTTTTCTTCATTCCATAAGCTGAGGTCCTTGACGGCAAACGAGTTCTTGTTATAATGGGTAATGGAATAAGAATGTTGGGAAGACTTCCTTTTGCTTTGGGACAGCCTTGCAAAATGTGTGTGCATCAATGTGTGTGCATCCATGGATATATAAAGCTATTTAATAAGGGTAGGATAGGGTAGAGTGGTTACCGGTATTGTTAGTTGGGTGGCTGTACCATAACTCAAGAGTCTTTCCCATATGTTGACCAAAAAATCATAAGACATGTCATCTGTCAGTATGATCTATTATTACAAATAGAGGTCTAGCACTGAACTTTATATGAAATAAATTATACTTCAGTTGCGCTCACATAGAACAGGGATGCCAAGTTCAAAAAAATTTTATGAGTGAGATTTTCATGACTCAGCATCGCTCGGCATCTCGGCGAGCGAATGTGCACGCCAGCGAGGGTGTGGGAGGGGGGTTTCCCCCCTGGGGCCCTGTGGCTTCCCACGGTAGGGAACTTTTTCAATTTTTACCTCTTAATGGTGCGATCAGGTGCATGCTTAAGTGACCATTTTTTAACTTATTTTGAAAGACAAAAGGGAAATATACCTTCAATTGCAACTATCACTTTAATCTTTTGAGCTACGCTCATTATTATAGGCCCAAGTTGCAGACTTCACCCGATGCGTGAGAAAAATGGGTGCCATGCGTGAGATTGTGAGACGGCCCCTAAATGCTTGAGTCTCATGCAGAATGCATGAGACTTGGTTGCTCTGATAGAAACAACACTAATTTCAACATTTGGATAGACTGGGGCCAATGAAGCAAACATGCAATTTCCGTGCAATAACAAAACTCACAAAACCCTTCCCCTGTTTACAAATATTGAAATAGTCTTGTACGTTGTTCTCATCAGTTAAAGCCACAGAGAAAGACAACACATGGGACCATTAACGTGGTGATCTGATTGGTCTAACCTGAATGTTCGCTGGATGCCTTCATCATGCCTTTAGCGGGATGAGCATCGGAAGAATTGGGCATTTTACTACGAGTACCGGTAACTGCTGCATTAGCCTTAGGTCTGTGGTTTCAAGCAGTTTTCCACCCCCCCCCCTGCCATGTGTATGCCAACAGATTTTTAGAATATCATTTTAAGATTTAATTTACTGGTATATAGAACCTATTTGAATGAGATTAGCCTACCAGTACGTAACCCGGTACCTGGCGCGGGGCGCTGTTACCCGACTTGGTACGTGTTGGGGTCGCCGATGCGGTTAACAAGTACGCAGCCGAGAATACAATCCTGATTGATAAACTGGCTCGTATCATGGATGTAACATACATGGACTGTTCACTGCAGTCTTTCTTTGATGTAATGATCGTCTCCAACACCTGATTATGTGCACATTCAGGTGTCTGGACAATAACGATTGTGTGATCATGTATCGTCACTAACAAAAGAATCTTTTCCTTCATTTCAGTCTTGTTTCGCTGATGTGCCTTTTTTCAGACTGAAATGTCTTTGAATAAATACAGATGATAAGGAGCAGCAAACCTGAGATCATGACAAATTTTGTGTCAAAAGATGGGTAATTGCTAATTTGCACAATTTCGCACACGCATATGATAAGACCTTGCCTAATGGTTTAATGCTGAGATATACCTGTTCTCTACCATTACCGTCCCTTTTTGTTCTGGAATAAGCTGGAGAAAAGTGAAATATTGAGATCACAAATGACACTCATTCTGCCAAAATGTTAGCTTTCTTTTAAAAACTGCCTGCTTCTGCGCATATAGTTTTATATTTCTCGAATCTGCGTCTTGTTCTTCTCCTGGCTTGTTGGCGGTGACCAGAGCTACCAAGTCTCACTCACTCTGCGCGAGACTCAAGCATTTAGGGTCTGTCTCACGATCTCACGCATGGCACCCATTTTTCTCACACATCGCATAGCTCAAAGAATTAAAGTGATAGTTGTATTGTCTTTCAAAATAAGTAGAAAATAGTTACTTAAGTGTGCACCATATCGCATCATTAAGAGCTAATAAATTTAATAAAAATAAAAAAAACCTCCCTACCATATGGGAGGGGGGACACCCCCATCCCCTAATTCGCGCGCGAGCGACGAGACGCCGAGTCATGAAAATCTCACTCATAATTTTTTTTTTTAAAACTTGGCATCACTGGGTGACGATCATGGCATGGGATCAAAGCAGTGAAGCATGCTAAAAATGTCTTTGTGGAGCTTTTGAGATGTACAGCCTAGGCTACAGGTGCTAGGTGCATGAATTAATTAACGATATGATGAATGTCCATGTGTAAAATTATTAGGTCCATGCTCTCACCTACCTACCTACACCTGTACCTGGCACCATCGCTCCAGAAAAGTAAAGTAAAAGTACAATGTATTAACGTAACAGTTAGACTCTAGTCTAGACTAGTACAGTATTGCCTGGATTAGCTTAGCCCGACCAGACGCTGTTACGCTATGCGAAAACAGCGACGCGACGTACCATGTACAGCGACTGGGCTGTGTATAGTTAGGATTAGCTGAGCAAAGACTAACTGCGACAGCCGCCACACACGCAGTGTGGCCTGCGTGTGGCGGCTGCGCCGTGCTCCCATAAAAGATCTTCATGTTGAACAAACGGGTGCCTTTGCGGCGCTATATTTCCTTAATTTTTCAACAGAAACTACTAGGAATACTTACATGGGTCGATGAAACCTAAATGACTATCATCGGCGACTGTTTGATGCATTTCATTGCTTGTGATGCACAAAATGATGTCTTATAAGCAGCTCACCGATGTTCACAGAATTCACAATCACTTGCACAAACGCACAGAATACTTAGGAACTAACATAAGCGAAACTGCGGGGAAGCCGCCAGGACCGCGCCTGGCGGCGCGGTCTCCGGGGCTAAGCAAAGACCAAAGTATAATGATGATGGAGTTGGAAGTGAACGTTTAAATTACCTTCGAAGTGCTAGACCATGCATCTTGAATGCAGCTGTTATACTCGATTTCACTTTCCCAGACATTGTGAGATTGTCCTGCTAGCTCGATTCTACAGATCGGATCCTCCAGCCTCTACTGTCGAGTGTTACTTAGATACCAGGCCAGCTAGCGCTGATGAAGAGCTCCACAGCAGCGCCTTCCTCAAGTGCTGACTCCCCGCTTCTCCCCGGATGAGTTTCATACAACGCGCCGCGAATCCAGCGGCTTCTGAACGTGTGGTGAAGATCAAGACAGGACATACAGTACCATGGCAGTGTACAGTGCGCAAATTCGATAGTTCCCGCGGCAAAACTGTGCGTGTAGTAGTCTATCTCCAAGCCGTAATTTTCATTTCTTAACGTATAATGAGTGCTGCAGACATTGATTTTACAACTGACCCTCATGCAAACAAGTTAATAATTTGTTGTTGTATTTTTGTGTATAATTTGGCAGACTTTATGTTGGTTTAATTTTGCTGTGAGGAATGAGGAGTACTTACACAGTGCAAATATCTTTGTATGGACGACTGCAAGAAGGCTAATATTTCATTGTTGTTGTCTGTATACTAGTCCTTCTGCTGTGATAATTATGTGATCTGTGCCATGCAGTGCAGTAGTAAACATAGAGAAAGAGTTGCATTATCTCGTGCTGTTCATGCTGTTTGGTAAGTGAAAACTTTTGCACATGTAGCATTATACAACGCCTGAAATCCCGATTCGTAGCTGACTTAAAAAAAGTGAAAAGGCGGCTTGTAGAAAGTAGATTAATTTAGAAGGCAGTGTATGTGTATGGAATTCCATGGCTGTGAGAAAGTGCGATCTCAGTCCCATGTGTACTATATTGTGTTGGTGATGTGTTGATCGGTTGATTTTTTTATTGGTAGTGTGGTATGCATGTATAGAGTGCGTTGCGTTGCTGTGTTTAGCGGTATATTGCCGAATATGTTGTACCTTCTGTGAACGAGCACACGGCTCCAAACTGCGACAATTACTCTACATTTACAAAATCTACCAGATGTCTATCAGAATTCAGATGGTCGATGGCTAACCGCACGGCACCAGGGTCCGGCAGGGACCCCAAGGCAACAGTGACACGTACCGTGTCCCGCTGCGGGGTTAGTCAATGGCCAACTTCAGTCAGTTTCAGATTAATTGTGCTTACACTGCGGCACATGCCTTGTTGATCGCAAATTCGTGAGGCACACAGTCAAAGAATTAGATGTTTTGAGCGATGATTAAAAGTTAATGAAAATATCAATGCCTCTCATCTCATTTACTGATTTAATTCAAACTTATGTAGATAGGGCCTAAGTAGTAAAGTACCAGTATAAAATTGGAAATATGTTGTGAAGTGTTTTGTGTAATTTTAAATATCCTGTTTATCTTTAGGAGCAGTGATTTAAAATTTTTCAAGATATCACATTTGATGCATAGACCCTATGTGTAGGTCTGTTTGTATCATAAAACATCCTACCGTATTAAATTTTTGCAATAAAGCCTAAAATATAACGAGATATGAGTATTTTTCTCATTTAACCGTAAACGTAACTGTAGATGGTTTTTATAGTCTTGAAACATTTTTTTTATTTATTCTAACTATTGTTCCCTCTTTTTTTTGGGGTGTATTTAGCAATACTTAAAGGCATAATTTGCCATTTGCAGGTAAACAAAAACCCAGCATTAGTGCTTTAAAATAGTTCTAAAATGTGAGTTAGGGATAGAAACAACCACTGTAAAAATTTGAATCGGTAAAATCAATGTTAAGTATTGTTAAATATACCAAATGTGAACAATAGTTATAATAAGAATGTTTCCAGACTAAACCATCTACAGTTATGGTTTATTGAGAAAAGTACAGTATATCTCCTTATATTTTAGGCTTTATCGTGAAAATTTTAGATGATAAGATGCTTTGTGGTACAACAGACCTACACATATGCATTAAATGTCATATCTTGACAATCTTTTAAATCACTGTTCCCAAACGTAAACAGGACCTTTAACATCGATTATACGGATTCAAATTTTTACAGAACTGTTTTTCGTTTCTATCCCTATCTTGCATTTTAGAACTATTTTAAAGCACTGATGCTGGGTTTTTGTTTCTTTTGAAAATGTAAGTGATATTTGTGACTGCAAGCTGAATAAATAATAGTAATAAATAATAATGATAATAATAATGATAATAATAATAATAATGATAATAATAATAATAATAGTAGTAGTAATAATAATAATAATAACAGCCTGTATGTATGACACTTCTCTTGACTGTATAGTGTGAATGTGTAGTCTAATAAGATACTGAGAAACATGAGATATTTTACATAATCAGATATCAGTAACTAAATGGAAGTCAACTTTGATTAAGTAAGTAATTATGTCTGTGGCAGCTAGCCCTTATTGAAACTCATGTTGAGAGCCTACACTACAAGTCATCAACCCGGCCAAGGTGCAGGAAAGATCCAATGAAATGCTTGTACACAAAGTCCTGTTGTTAAGACAGTTCACTTTCATTGGAACTTGAAAGGCACTGTAGCAGGGGAAAGACAAATGACTGAGTGTTGTACACAATCTTTTGTATTAAATTTTGTCAATATCAAAATGAACTATAAAAGTGACATTATGCAGTTGATGTGATCATGGCTTACTTTGGATTCGCAACAAGTTCATTTATTCTAAAATTGTTCTTTTTAGGACTGAGAGATGAAATCAGGAAAGCAGGCAAGTGCTGGACGCAACCAGGCTAAAGATGCCATCGGTGCTGTTTGTCACATCCTGAACTCCAACAGTATCATCACGAAGATAACCCCAGAGATCTTTCGGCAGGCAAAGTTTAATCATCAAGAGGCAGTAGGTGGTTTGTTTGGTTGTTTTTATTTTAGTTAATTTGAGGCTTGTGTGGTATAAAACTGGAAGATACACTATTAGACCTTTGACTTCTTTGACCTTTGACCTTGATTTTTTGACCTATATTGTACATTTTGCTACAAAATGCTACTCCTTCGCCATTTCTAACCCGATTTCGATTCCGTTTGCTTTATGTGATGGCACTAGGTGAGGGCTTCAAAACTTCTACACAGAATTTTGACCTTTGACTTCTTTGACCTTTGACCTTGATTTTTGACCTATATTGTACATTTTGCTACGAAATGCTACTCCTTCGCCATTTTTAACCCGATTTCGATTCCGTTTGCTTTATATGATGGCACTAGTTGAGGGCTTCAAAACTTCTACACAGAATTGTGACCTTTGACTTCTTTGACCTTTGACCTTGATTTTTGACCTATATTGTACATTGGCTACAGAATGCTACTCCTTCGCCATTTCTAACCCGATTTCGATTCCGTTTGCTTTATGTGATAGCACTAGGTGAGGGCTTCAAAACTTCTACACAGAATTTTGACCTTTGTCTTCTTTGACCTTTGACCTTGATTTTTGACCTATATTGTACATTTTGCTACGAAATGCTACTCCTTCGCCATTTTTAACCCGATTTCGATTCCGTTTGCTTTATATGATGGCACTAGTTGAGGGCTTCAAAACTTCTACACAGAATTTTGACCTTTGACTTCTTTGACCTTTGACCTTGATTTTTGACCTATATTGTGCATTTTGCTACAGAATGCTACTCCTTCGCCATTTCTAACCCGATTTCGATTCCGTTTGCTTTATGTGATAGCACTAGGTGAGGGCTTCAAAACTTCTACACAGAATTTTGACCTTTGTCTTCTTTGACCTTTGACCTTGATTTTTGACCTATATTGTACATTGGCTACAAAATGCTACTCCTTCGCCATTTCTAACCCAATTTCGATTCCATTTGCTTTATGTGATAGCACTAGGTGAGGGCTTCAAAGCTTCTACACAGAATTTTGACCTTTGACTTCTTTGACCTTTGACCTTGATTTTTTACCTATATTGCACATTTTGTTACAAAATGCTACTTCCGGCGGGGACATATGTTACGCACCGCGTAATTTCTACTTTTCCTTGTTTAGTATTAAGTTTATGTGGTCACTTAAATACTTCATTCCATATCTTTCCTGCTTGTTGAATAAATGACAAACACCTGTCAACTACACCTATTCTGTATTTAATACCTATTTCCCCGAATAGAACATTTCTATCATAAATATTCTCTCTTGAGTCTTTCACATATCACGGTTTATCAATAGTCTGTGAATTTGATGTCCAACATGGTTATTGATTTAATGTTCCAAAAACTGCTGTATTTGCATTTCGATGACACTTGTCGAAAACAGAAGATGTGTTTGTACCTGCGTTATTTTGCTGAGTTTTTATCATCAGATAAATATTTGTAATATCATCTGTTCTTATACTGTAAAAGTGGAAATTTTCGCGGTGTTCAAATTTTCGTGCATTTCGCGCAACCAGAAACAAGCGCGAAAATAAAAGCACGCGAATACTTTTGCTTGCCATATGTGCCTGTGCGTGATGTCTTGATTCCGCGGAATTAAAAACACGCGAAACTCTTCTGACCCGGCCAAGCGCGAAAAATTAGTCACGCGAAAATATCCATTTTTACAGTATTGTTAAATAAAGGTTTGTATAGAATTTATATAAAAACAAACATACTCAGTGCATTAGAACAGTGCAAAAGTAATGATCACATACAATGAATGTATTACTGATATTTGAATAGACTGTATCATTGTGTTTGCCAGAAATGAAAATACTCCATGTGCAAATGTATGTTCACTGTTCATTTGTGTCATCCTTGCCAGGATCTTGTAGGTATGCACATTTCAAACAGTGATCATCTATTGCAAGCTTTACAGCATATCAATTACCATATATCTGTTATCTGAACAATGAGGAGGGAGGAAGCTGACAAGGATTTCACAATCACAAGAAGTAGTGAATATATGTCTGAAAAAATGTCATATTCATATTCAGTCCTACGTATTACATACATGCCTCATATCAGACAAGGATTGACAGTGCACAAACTTTTAGAGTAAGTTATGCTTACTATGTGGGAACATGAAACTGTCCCTTCGTGATTATTGGTTCATTTGGTAACAGAGCTTACCAGATGTGCCTTCTCTTGTGTGTCTCTCTGAAACTTCAGGTTCCTCCACTATGGGCTTTGTTGGGACAACTTTTGAAATTAAATCTACCGATACCATCTAGCCAAGGAGAGCCTACATCAAATCAAAATAGGGACAAGATAAAATCATTTATGCTTCAGAGTGGGTACAGCTGCCCAGAATTCTATGTTGATACTGATATCGGTGCCAGAGAGCTGTTACTGGCAGTCGGCTGGCTGCTTGCAAGGACAAATTTTCTCAACAACCAAGTGAAGACGCAGCTTCTCAACAGGTCTCTTCCTTCAAGTACATTACATCTCCACAAAAATCAATCGACTAGAGGGAGAATGGTTCAGAAAGAGAAGGTGTGTACTGTGCCTTATGCCATATCTTGAGTGTTGTTTTTGCATGGGTCTCCTGTCAAATTTGGACATAAGGTTAGTAATTTCGTATGTAAGGGATGTGTGTATGTACATGCGAGGTAGGTATTTTTACTTATTCTTCATCATAGCTTCTGACACGGTACAAATGTCACCTGAGCTCCAAAGCTTTGATGTTGCCACATCCTTTGCATTTGATTAACCGAGAGCATAGGACTCTCCTTTATTTCTTTCCACATTTACAGTATATACAGTTATTTCTATTTCTAAAACTGGAATGTGTTAATATTTTGTAGAGCATAGGACTCTCCTTTATTTCTTTCCACATTTACAGTATATACAGTTATTTGTATTTCTAAAACTGGAATGTGTTAATATTTTGTAGTTTCTTGATACTTTGAGATAATTTATCTCTAAGAAACCAACTCGGAAAGGAATTTTTATATACTTCATACATCAAATAGTTGTGAGAAACCAAAAACATAGTGGATAACCCATATTTGTGCTTGCAAAGAAGAAGTTTTTTTTTTTTTTTTTTTTAGATAATCATTGAGATATCATGCCAGATTGAATTTAGTATTAGAGAAGATGACACCTTATCACCAACAATGAATTATTGAAAGAGATTAGATGTACAATATAGTTCATTTTTTCTACCTGCTGGTAAAATTTTAATTGTGTTATCTTGTCAAGATCTATGAGCCTTAGGTTTCATGCAAAGCGTTGAAGAAGAAAGTTTCATTCTTCTTTGTTCTGTTTCACAGGCTTCTAAAGGCTCCTCCGCTGAAGACCAGGCAAGGCTGTTGGTGTGGATGATGGGACGCTTGAGGCTCACCATCAAGTCACTGCACTGGGAGCAGCAGGCCCTCTGCTCCTACCTGCATCGAGTGCACGAGGCCACACAAGGGGTTAGCACCTGTCCCCAGCGACTACAGCACCTTACAGCCTGGGAGACGTTTCTCCTCAGACATCCTCAGCACATGAAACAGGTGAGTACTGGCACATGTCTGTGTGTGTGTCTATCTGTCTGTTTGTGCTGTTGCTGTTTGTGTACATTTTAAGTTTGTGTGTATACAAAGTAAAAGGTGTATCAGACTATGATTTCAGTTGCAAGTCAATTGTAATATAAAGCAGCCTCCTATTACACTTGGATGTTTACATATTCATATATATTCCTATGCATTCATTTTGAAGGTTTACCGGTACATGATGGGCGATTGATGTGTGAATTTAAAGTTAAAGAATGAGTGAATGAAAAAAAAAAGTTATTGAATTACCTATTAACTAAACCAATTAATTGTGTAAATTAAATATATGATTTTGAATACTGTGAATGGGGAACACATGAATGAAAAATGAATGAGTGAGTGGTTTGTTGAAAATTCATAGAAAGAGGAAGAAACTCAGAAATATAAAAATATATCGATATACATGTACTGGTAGAGTGAAAACATTTGTTCAGTTTGTTAGAGATTTAGCCTTTACCTTGATATTTAGTTATGTAATGCATCTATCAATTTCAACAAGCCTGTACTGGTAATCTTGACAATTAACATAAAAAAGATGCTCATGCTGAATGTATGCCTGTGACAGTGGTCTAAGGCGATGATACATTGTATGAAACAACTACAAGCCTGCAAAAGAAACTGAGCCATAGGTGTTGCATAATGCTTCCAAATAAACTTTCTTCAGAAATGTCCTCAAGAAAATAAGAATCTTCATTTCATTTCATTTTCCCCCTAATTTGAATTACACATTTTTGGGATACTGTCAATGCAGTATCTGGAAGACATGGAGATAGATGCATCATTTCTTCAGTCCTGTCTGACATGGAGGGAACTAGAACCGGTCTTCTGGCAGTGGATGGTGAGTGGAACATAAATACTGGTTGCGGGTTGTGAGCAAGATATTGATTGTGATGTCGAGATGGCTTTGATCAGTTCAGAAATGATAGCGAGAACACCACTACCACCACCAACAACAACAGCAACAGTAACAACAACAACTTATGTTATAGTTCTCTGCCCAGAAGGTGTAGTCCTTTCTTTCATATATCCTTTTTTTTTTATTTCTTGCATCAAGAATGCTCCTAAATATTTTGATTCATGCATCATGCGTAATTTATTTGCTTTGACCTACCTGGACTCGATATTTCAGTGCATTTTGATGTGCTCTCTCTGTTGATATGACTGGATAATGAAACAGTATAATTCAAACCAAGGAAAAATAAAGAATAAATCAACCAAGTCCACTTTACAGTGCATGTTTAGATGTCATTTCTAGCATTTATACGAGGTGAAGAAGACATTGTAAACACAGTTATAAATGAACCTTCACTCACATTGCCCAGTACATTACATTGCCATTATTACAATGAATATGGCGATATCACAGTTTTGTGAATGAGGCTTTTGAGAGGGAAATACTGATGCACATATATTGCCATCTGGTGGAGATATTGACTACATAGCTGAGAACATGTTGCACATATTACATGATTAGTGTCATTACAAGACCATGGTTGTGTGGCAAAGTCAAGATTTTCTGATATTATATTGTTTCATATAATTACGTTCCCTTACTGAAAACATAGACTCCCAATAATAGATGGTTGTCATAATTCATATCGCATTGTCTCATCATGGACATGAAATTACACTTAAATGTGCAGTGTGACCTTTAGCACAGTGGAAGAACGGATGTATGTTTGATGCATTAATGCATTAATGTATCGTAATGTAGCATAATGTGCAATGAAGTATAGTGTCATCGTATGTATGGCAACAAAAGATCAAATGATAATTGATGTGAATGAGAACAATGTTCAGTGTAGGCTGATTTGAAATTGCATCCAATGACTCTGAAATCTTAAAGAGGGTTGGTTATGAGACTCTGATCCAAACACTGCAGACATGTCAGGTGTTGTAAATTTTAGTCTGTATTGTGAATATTAATAAGTCATTTCGTTGATTTCTTTGTGAAATTCTTGGCATCAGAGTAGCGTCAAAGAGGCCAAGATATCTGCCAGAGATGATGCAGACAATGTGACACTTCCAGCCGTTCCTCCAGTTCTCCGTTCCGGTCTTCCTCTGGGAGAGAGGCATCCTGAGATGGAGGAGCTCTGTCGGCTCCAGGCATCACTGTGCAGGCAGCTGGAAGGTCTTGAATCTCGGATCCAAAGTTTGCCAACTGCTGCAGAGATGAGGGCACAAGTGAGTGTGAAGACAATTCCTGGGCATTATGTTAAAAAATGTTAATAAAAAAAATCCTAAAAAAGATGATGGTACAATGTACATCACATTCCTAAAAATATGGTGTGACTTAACACAAAAAAATATAACGCTGACACTAGAGACATTAGGATGAGAGGGAAAGAAGTTTTATTCAGTCTTCAACAGTCTCAGCATTTTTTTCCACAGTCTTATGAAAGCTTTCTTTTCTCCAAGTCAATGAACTTGATTATCTTTTTACAGCCATTTCTGTGGAACCAAGCTAACACGCGTGAGCCACATTATGCAATTAATGTGATTTAGCATAGTGTTATTTTTCTTTTTCTGTATAATCATTTTTCCTTGTGTGTGTAATTCAAATTGTACATAGACATTGCAGTTGTGATAATAAAACCAGATTTTGATATATAATTTGTACATTGAAATGTTGTATCATATTATATTAAAACATGGGATTTACAGTATTAAATTCATGTCATCTATTGATCTGAATGTAATCTCTTAGGGGTAATGTAATATTTGGCACTCAATGTTTTGCTAAACAAACTCTCCCTGTGACATTTAGAAAGTTCTAATGGTCTTTAAATGCTCCACCAAAATGCCATTTACTTTAGTATCTATATTTACGCAGATACCAGATCATCCTGATGCAGCAAAGCGGAAGGCTGAAATCGAGAACATCGTCCGCACTAAACTTGCTGCAGTCGGGAAGGAGCATGGGCGGAGTCGAGCGAGCGTGCCTCTCCGCTGTGTGAGATTCGCCTACAAACCGGCAGCTGCCAACAAGCACAGAGGATTGCATAGTGAACTGCCGCCTGTCAATGTTGTTGAAGTGAATGCAGAGATCGCTCGATTGAGAGAAGGAGTGAGGCGACTGCAGGAAGAGCTGGAAGATTTGAGGACAGAGCAGGGAGAACGGTTGGATGATTTGGCTGACCGCCTCTCTGGCTTTGTCAGTATTCCTCCCATGTCAGAGAAAGATGGCGTTTTGCTGGAAACATAACACATCACCAACATGGAGATTCCAATCCAACTAAATTCATGTTTCTTTGAGGAATTGATCAGTGGATAGATTACAGAAAGATACAAAATGTTATCTGATCAGCCAAGGTTCTTTTACAGTTTCATGTGCAATCCCATACTTTTGTGGACACTGCTGTATATTTTAGCAAACTTATCTAGCAAACAGCAAACGGTCACATGACCTTTGTGCAATTTCATATGTCAGAAGACTTTGGTTTTGTGCAAGATATGTAGTGCAAGTTGTTTCATACAGAGTTGCATATTTTAAGAAATAAACTACTTTCAGTAGTATGTCACTGCACCCGAGACTTATTGTCATGGTATTTTTTTTCATAACTATTCATGTTGTTTCAATTGCCTGTGGTAACATGTTATTAACTTGAGCAGTCATATTACTTTTTGTATTCAAACTTTGCAGATGTGTGGGTGCAGAATTTATATATAGTCCTAAGTCGTTTCAGAATATGGAAATCCGATTTTCCACCAAAGTGAAATGAATTCTGTGCATCAATTGATTGGAATTCAAAGCCATAGAAAATACTGTTAGAAGCAGGAACTGATTCTTGGCAAAAATGCAGAGATAGTTGAAGAAGCAGTCAGTGGAAATATGTTTTTGGATACGATAGACAAGCTGCAGAATGAACAAAATGTGCAAAACCATTTCCTCCAAATGTAATAATATGTTTCTGTTTGGAAACTTATCTTACATGACATAGTTTAGGTATATCTTTATTTTGAAATAAACTACATATTCATGGGTTGTATAAGACATAAGTGGTTACAAATGATTTTTGTCATGAGTGACGAAACATTTACTTTTCCCAATTCCACACAGAGCCATTGTGATTGTGATCTGTACTTAAATAATTTTTAGGCCTGAACTACACTTCCATCAAAAAAGATCCTTTGTTGTTTTAACACAGCAAGTATTGCTGCCACAGCATTGGTTTTGTGTAGCTTGTCTTTCTCCCAAAAGTTGGATTGGTAGCAGATGGCAATGATGTAGGTGCCCTTGCCACGACAGAAATGATGTACACCTATCTTTTCCCATGGTCTCTTGTGTGACATGTTCCACAGGTCTGAATCCAATCTGCTAGTTCCTGATTCTTTTTTGGTCAATACATTGATTCTTTTGCTGGCCTGAGCATCCCTGCAGCACCATTGTGACCATTGTGATTGCATCCCAAGTCCATGACATGTCATTGCATATAAGTTCATTGATGGAGTTGCATCATGTTGTGCAGTTGCATCATGTTGTGCAGATGATGCAGGTATCTTGCTAGGTAATTCAATAAGCCTCGGTGCACATCATCTCTGTTCTTGGGAGGAGCCAAGTTGAGTATTGCCTTGACCTTTGAGGAGTCTACCTTCAATCCTGAGTCAGATACAAAAGGGGGGTTCACACTTACACCAATTAGCGGGATACAAATCTCGAGATTTGCATCGCCATCGGTATCTCGAGTTTTTTGCACGTGTGGATAGAAAAAACCAGAAAATTAGCGCAATAAGCATCGCGATGCTAATCCTAAGAAATCTTGCGCGAATTCCTCAATTAGCGGGATAATTTGCCCTGCGCTGGTACGTGTGAACGGTTGGGTTTAGAATCTCGAGTGTTTATATCCCATCATGCAATGCGCACAACACAACAGTGAAGCCTCTGCGAAGAGGTCCTTAACCTCTTTGGCGCACCACAACAACAGCGTGCGAACCACACTACTGACGCGCAAAAAACAATGGGCAAAGAGAAGCGTGCGCAGGCAGTGATAGAGAAGTGCGCTGTGTGACCCAGTTTGCAGGTTTTGCTGTTATCTCGATCAATAATTCTGTATGTGTGAACTGTTGCAAAACCTCGTGATTCGAGCGTGATCACTATCCCGCTAATTTGGAGCGTGTGAACGGTTGCAAAAAACTCGTGATTCCGAGCGTGATCGCTATCCCACTAATTTGGAGCGTGTGAACGGTTGCAAAAAATCTTGAGATATGGAGCGCGATCGTCATCCCACCATTTTGTAAGTGTGAACCCGGCTTATGTGGCCAAGAAAGGTATTTCTCTGACATTAAACTGGCACTTTGTCATAAAGTTCCTGGCACCTTTTTAGTAGTTTGTGCAGCGTGTCATCATGCTGTGGATCACTGGATCCCTATACAATGATGTCGTCTGCAACGCATCTGACACCATCTAAAAGCTTTGAAGAGCTTGGTGTTGTCAATGCTGAAAGACTTTGCTGCTCACATTCAGTCTAAGTGGTTTCTAATGTACCTCCCCCAAGGAGTTGCAAAGGTAGTCAGTCTGCTTGACTTTCATCCAGTGGACCATGTAGGTATCCATCTTGGAGGTCACAAGCAGAGAAGGGTACAAACTGAAGCCAGTGACAGCAGGATGTCATCAAGTACTGGAAGTGGATAATGTCCCTATTTGAGTGCTTCATTGAGTGGTTGTGGATCAAGACAGTTGCACTGGTGCAGACTCGTTTGTAGCAACTGATAGTTGATTCACACAGTCAGTTGGAGAATTGATAGGTTCTATTATAGCTTAACTCTGCATCTGCAGCTTGTCCAGTTCTGCTTTCACTGTTTGCATGCTGTACATGTCCTCTCCCAAGCAGAACACTCTTTCTTCTTCATAAATCTCATGCACTTGACAACAAAACTTGCATCTCTTTATTGTAGAAGACCGAGCCTTTTGTTTTGAGCTCTTTCCAGATTTCTTCAGGACCGGAGGTGCCTTCTTGGCAGTCATATGCCTCCTTCTTTAATCACCAGGCTACTGCCATTAGATGAACCAGTCTTTCAGCTGGAAGAAAGTTGATGGTTTTTCATTCGATCTACAGAAGAGTTCACAGTAATGGTCTTGATTGCTGACTCTCATAAATTGTGATGTCATGGTCTCGCACTTGTCCTAATTTCTAAGCCACTTTTTATGTCTCCATCAGACAGATGAGTTCATGGGAGTACTTAGTGAGGACTCTCCCCCTTTTTGGACATGGCTGAGCATTTCCTCTTCTGTGAGGCTTGAGTTACCTTGTGTCAAAACACAATTTCTTTTTTGACAGCTGAGGACCCATCTCCACTGTGTGTTTTCATCTTTATCTTCCAACCTTGACAACCTTCCATGTAGGATTTCCCGCTAGGATGTGATCCCAGAGCACTTGCATCTGGAGCTTGATACGTTGTAGCTGCAGGGAGGCCATCCACAATTTTCCCAATCTTGACAGTTGCTGCCATCTGACGGGCATCTGGTTGATGGCAGTGGGTGGATGATTTGCTCTCCCCTTCATCCATCTTCAGAGCCCAATCCCTGACCTCTATGAAGGAAAGCCCAAGACTAGCTGCCCCTGACTAGGCACCTAACCTCTCTCCTTAGCACTGTGTCGCAAAGCCCACTCTGGAACTGCTCTTTGAGGGCAGCCTCTGTTTCTGGTGCCCCCATCTCCCCTTCCATTTTGGTGTCAACTCCCAACAAAGTGTAGCCAAACTGGGCTACTGACTAATCATCCCTCTGAGACCTATTGGACAATCTGCCGGGTCAGTTGTCCAACTGTCTTCCTATCACATCATCAGTCCCATTGAAAGGGTGGATCTTAATTTTCTTCTGTGGAAAGAGCACCTTCTGTTGCTGCAATGCCAATGTCAGCTTAGCCAACTATTCCTGCATCTCCCCCGTAGTTGCCATTTTTCTGCTCTCATATTGTTTGTTGGGTAACCTTACAATGATAGCGAAGCCAATGGATGATTCAATAAATCACACTCGTACTCCATCTGTACTACCAAATTTGAAGTAACAGATAAAATGTGCTCACAACAAAATACACTGAGGCAGTGCAATTTGTCAGTTCATGGCTCTGTTGGGTATAAGGGCTGTGTTTTTTTTTTTTTAATTAACCTCAACAAAAGAGGGCAGAGGTGGCTTTATCAAGATCCCCTTGTGTCACTTAATGTGGCTTCATGTGTCCAAGAGTTCCTTTTGTTCATTGGTGTTTCTCAATGGAAACATAGTTAGCCAGTCACACAACTGACAGAATTTCTTTGACACGGCATTTCACTACTGGTACCACTTTTATCAATGATGGTGTAACAGAATATAGCAGAGGTGGTATTCTCTCCCACCTGGCCACGCAACTTACCGTGGGAGGAAAGGAAAGGGGGGGGGGGGGGGGTAGGGGGTAGTGGGTAGAGAGCAGAAAAGAGAGGAGAGAGAGGGAAAAAAAGACAGGAAACCAAGGATGCCTTGTGAATGGGGCACCTAGTGTAGTCCTTAGTCAAACACTAACTTCCTATGTTACTCTTGTTAGGATCAATTTTCCCACCACTCAACATAATTATATGCAACACAATCTTAGTAAAATGTAAAACATAGAATGTGCATATCTTTACATGGTGTCCTGTATACTGTCCGGCTGAATGGTCAGTGCTTAATGCTTTTACTTAAACAGTGTATTGTTTTCTTTAGTCACTCTGGAGGGGTCTCAATCTTAGATTGTAATGTGTAGTCAACTATTTCAGACCCAAGTAGTCTTCCAAACTAGACTCAATTAATTAATAAAACTGATTTCAATGAGGGTCATATTTGCTCTGCTGCAGTGACAAACCACCATTTAAAGTGACTGGCCTGTCACATTAATATTTTGAGAAAATAAGCAACATATTCCCAGCAAGAATGGGTATATCTTTTATATATTACTAAGGTGACAATTATATGAAGACACTGTCATACTGATGATTGTTACTTTTTTTTTTTCTCATGCCAGATTAATGATATAAAATATGATATTTCCGTAAAGATTGTAAGAGTTTATGGAATAAATTCACATAAATGCCACAAAATGAGAGTCTATCCGTGTTGTTTAGCTAGTATACAGGAAAAAAAAATGAAATTGTGCTGGAGATGCTATTAAAAACAGGAGCATTGTCCTGTGCTACCAAGCTTCACTGGATATAAGAAGGGAAATGAGAGGTGGAGATCTAGAGTGCATAATTTTGATGTGTTTGTGTTTATATGT
This sequence comes from Diadema antillarum, assembly GCF_040938485.1. Classification (NCBI taxonomy): domain Eukaryota; kingdom Metazoa; phylum Echinodermata; class Echinoidea; order Diadematoida; family Diadematidae; genus Diadema; species Diadema antillarum. The sequence continues at coordinate 44,803 of NW_027272792.1, forward strand.
TTGTGGATGTGTATTTTTGTGTTTGGGGGCATTACATCTTTGCATCTGAAACATCTTATGACACAGGACACAAGGATATTGTCCTCTGAAGGGAAAGTGCAGTTGTGCTTAATCACTCAGTGTGATCATTTGTTTAAATACTGTGTCTTGGATATCTGCTTGTTGACATATTAAGAGAGGTACTGTGTTTGTGTGTGGGAGAGGAAATGTGTGTGCATGTATAGAGATACATGTAGATTAATTTGTGGGTACAAAGAAGAGTTAAAATGGAAGTACATGTACAATGATTGCCTCTATTCCATTCATCATGTGTGTGAGGTATAGAATACAGTAGGAAAAATATACTTTCAGGGTATGCAATGAATGGGAGGAAATTGAACATTCACACAAATCAGTGTATGTGTGTGTGTGTGCCGGTGTGTTTATATAATGTGTGTGGGATGACACAGACACAGATGGCAAGTACATTGTATTAATTTTCAATGATTGTGCCAGTAATTAATGATGCTTCACTAGACACAGCATGCAGTAAAATGATGCAAAGTGGCAGCAAAAGCCACACAAAAACAGTGTGTTTATCTTCAAGCACAAACTTTGCCTGCACTTTGAAGGATGAAGAAGTGAGACAACAACAACGACAACAACAACAACAAGACAACACTTAAAAAGAACAGCTGCTGCAGCAAGATAAAACACAACAAAAAACACAGTACCAAGGGTAGTGTATTTCATTTCTACCAGTGGAAATCCGATCGCATGCAGTCATAGTGTTGAGTTTGCAACATTTGATACCTTCAAATGTCACTCCCTGGTAGCTCAATTCCAACTCTTCAATCCCAGCCCCCCCTCCCCCTCCCCTCCCCCCCCCCCCCCCATTTAAGTGCCCAGGCAAACATTTTCACATGCATGTAGGCCCATTGTAATCTGATTGCTAATATTTTGGTATAATGCTATTAAGAATGTGTCATCCCATACAGGTGTTCAAGTTTGGGAGGTCCATTTTCCCCTACCAGTGACTCAAAAACTGTATGAAAACTGAAAACGTTCGACCACTGAAATGATGTAATTGATGTAAAAAGGAAAATTACTCAAGAGCTTCCAGAAACTGAGGTGATGACAGTTTCAATTAAAACTTCATTTCAAATAGAAAGAGATGGAAGAATTAGTGAAAACTATGCAGAAATCATTAAATATCTATTTCATTTTATCCAAAATACCACACATGGATTTCAACATGATATTTTTCTGAAGATTCTGTGAAAAGAAGAGTTAAATTGTGATGATAATTTTCTTAGCTTTTAAATATGTTCAGAGACTCCAACCCAAAGCACCTTCTGATCTGGAGATTCTCCCGTCTGAAACCCCTAGCAAACGGGAGACTCCAAGTTGATGTGTGCGAAGCGCGAAGTTCCCAAGGTTCTAAATGCTCTCTGGTGCTATATAAGGCTTATTTTTTTGCAACATACAATAGCAATAAGTAAGAAATCCTTTCGAACGGGAGACACAGAGCCAGGGCGGGAGAAAGTAAATCTCAAACGGGAGAACGGGAGATTTTGCAAAAATGGGTTTTCGGCGGGAGATCTCCCGTCGAAAACGGGAGAGTTGGAGTCTCTGTATGTTCAGCTTTGAGGAAGAAAGGTGTGTCTCTTTAAGCGAAACCGCAATCAACGACAATATTGGTGTCAGCTTCCCTTGATAAATATGTTTGAGTGATGATGTCAGATATTTATCATTTTGTGTTGCCACAAAACGCACGAAACTAGCAATTGAGTGCATGTCTGTCATCATGTTCCCTCGAAAAGCAGGCATGAGTAACTGAGGCGGACCTGCAAATCGACACGTATCTTTACGAAATTATTCTCCCTTCAAGCCGGGACCATTTTATACTCCTTTCAGACACAGTCTCAGAAAAAGGAAATGATGATGATTCCACCAAAATAATGCTGCTTAATATTTCCCACTATGCGTTGGCTTTTGAACAGGGCTTTGAATTGCACAAACAGGTGTGAGATTGATAACAAATTTTTATCAATGTTCACTTAACGACTTAAGAGGTGGGTAACAAGCCTAATTGATGAGCCCTGACTTGTGCTTGTAAACATCGCGTTCGTGCACATTTTCATCGTACGCTTACGAAGGCAGCATACGGCATACCCAAACGTAGCAGAGGACAGTAATCGAGCCAGCCAGCTGTGCCCGCCGAGCGTGAGCCGCTAATGCAACGACGCGACCGGTACATCCATCCTTCATTCGGGAGTTTTGTCTACTATTTGCCACCAGATTATGTCCCCGTATGTTTCATGTGTAAGGAAACTCAGAATGTGGAAGATACTAGACGTTCTCTGCTTTATTCTGTGCCTGTGCCACATTTCATGTTCTACACAGTCAACTCCTAAAAATGGTGATGTCCATCCATGTTTTTGTGAGGTGAGTACAAAAATGTACCGTACAGTACAGTGTACGTGACACAGCCAAACAGCGACAGTGATGAGCTACGACGTTACGATTTAAACCTAATAAAATAGTTACCGGTAGTAGATCTAACGTTAAACTTTACACAGCCGGCCCAGTCGCTGTATTTCGCACAGCTTCTGGTCGGGCTACCTAAAACCTCTCGAACTGAACGAAGTGAACGAAATTGCAGCGGAGATTACAAAATATGAAAATATGACTGTTGATGGGATGGCCGAAGTTGGTTCCCAGTGGCATCGTTTACTTTAGAAGCTGTGTACCCGTAACCAAAATTATCAATAAATGTCATCGTAATTTATTAAGATAATTCGTTGTGTGTGACCTTTTTAAACCCCTGGATTGCCACATTTTGAATTCTGGCAGTCCACGTAGCCTTGATCGAAAGATCGGTCTGTCTATCTGGGGGTGTTTCATCAGCGTTTGTCAGCGCTGACAACTTGAATCACATAGTAACGGTCAGTGACCAGAGCATCTCAGCCAATCAAAACCAAAGATTTTGCTGAAATTGTCAGCGCTGACAAGCGTTGATGAAACACCCCCCTGGTCGTCGGTCTGTCTGTCTGGTCGTCGGGGATATGTTCCGCGGAGACTGTGTCTGGCTTCACGGATCCCCTACTGAGGAGAGCGATAACGTTAGAAAAAATAAACTACTCCGGACAGACAGACAGACAGACAGATCTAACATAGCCTGACCAGACACCGTAAGAAGCTATTTAGATTCTATACAGTGACTGGGCTGTGTCTAACCATAGATAGTGAAGTCCACGGTGTTCCTTTAGGTAGGCCATGCATGGACCTCACTTGAAAAGTGATTCTCATTGATTGTATCATTTTACTTTAGGGTAAGAGTACCACTCCAGTATTCGGTCACCTACCGGAATTCTGTCACTTAATTATCACCAGCCAGTAAGTTCTACAGTCACAACACATGCAAACCACATCAATTCACATACCTGCACACTCATTCACAACAGGAAAATCCCTAAGCACCCTAAAAAAATCCATTCAAAATCCCAAATTTCACCGTCAAAAGTGCAGAATCGGTGCGTCTTTCCCAAAGCGGCGCGGATTAAGCCCAGTTTTAAGAGTACAGGTCACTGAAAAAGCGCTAAAAATCGAGAAATATGCCATTCTCTTGCAGGATTTTTTGCTTATCGCAAGCTCGGAGTGTAATGGTATCCTCAAAAACGCAAAAGAAAAACAAAATTTCCGTACGTGCCGATGCAGTGACTCAATGTACAAGGGTTGAATGCAAGTGCCGATTCCCCATATTCGGTCACCAATGGGCGCCGACGCGATGCCCACGTCCCGGATGCAATTTTGCGCCAACAAGGTAGTGCGTGGCACATTTTTCAGCTGCCGTGATCCCAGCGTGAACACGCATTGACTTTGAACGCGCATATCGCGTGACTGTATTCTGAGGGATTTTCAAAGTGATATATTTGGGGATTTTGTGCAATTCGGTGCGATATTTAACAAAATGAAAATTGAGATTAAAGAAATTTGATATATTTCGCATACATTGCTGTAGATATTAATGTATGTGTTATTTTAGTTTAAGAAATATTACAGAAAAGCTTAATAATAATACATTACGGTACATTTGTAATGCGCTTAATACAATGTTTCTAAGCGCACAAAAAAAAAAATGACCGAATACTGGGGATTTTACCCATATATCCAGATAGAATGATGTCGTGATTAAAAAAGTGTTATATTCTTCATGGTGTAATTGTAGTCTTACTTTTAGCATTGCTTGCATGACAGTTTACCACATCAGCGACCCCAACACATCTAGTGGTCAAGGCCGTGTCACACCATTCCGGGCAAGCTAGGCGGGCTTGTGGCGAGGAGGTAGTTTCCAGCACGTAGAAGATTTTCAGCGGGCGAACAAGAATGCTTGCAATTTTCATTCATGCCTTGTCATACCGTACGGGGGAAGTTTTGCGGCTTGAGGTCCATGCAGAACACCAGTAGGAGGCCCTTAGCGGCAGCATTTCCCAGGCAACTCCCATGCAGGTACTTCGCAGTCACGTATGCAGCCAAGATAATGAAATTCTGTGGGATTTCAGCCATTCCATTAGAGGAATTCCTCCACTGAGTTGTCCACCCCCACGCGACTGGTACAAAGGTCACACAGTATACTCGCAAGTATAATAAGTAGAACGCGTCCAGCAAGTAAGACACACGCGTTGACTCGCTCAAATCCTTTTCCGCCCTCAGGAATATCTGGTATGCTAGAAAATCCCTACACGTAACAAGCCTGAGTAGCTTGCCCGGAAAAGTGTGACAGGGCCTAAACACGGTTGCGGGTTAAAAAATATGCGTGCGCACCTCCGGGCGACTACGGTTGAGATACATGCTATGTACTGTCATGTGCGGATCATCTACGGGGACCTCCGGGTAGTCAAAATTGTTCTTTGCAAGTCGCACGCAAGGCTTGCCCGGAAAGGTGTGACACGGCCTTCAACAGCTCCCTGCACCGGGGTTAGCATGACATGACAGGAACTGCACATTACAATGCACTAGATTGCCTCCAGACATGCTAGTAGGCTACGTAAGTAGCCTGACCTGACGCTGTGCGAAGCTATTTATACAGCGACTGGGCTGTGTATAGTTAGCGAGTAGGAGCACGTCTGACTGAAATTAGCCGGTGCCGTGATTGTCATTACAAGGGTATGGTGGCCTATAACACGTTTGAGCAATGAATGACTGCAGGAGTTTCCCTTTTAAAAAAATGATCTCTGTGGAACATGTCTGTTTTGTCACTGATGTGAGAACAAGCCAGAAGCAATTTAGAAATCTCTCTCTCACTTCTTGCAAAAATTATGGACACTGTATGGGGCATGGGGAGTTCCTTTGCTCTGAACAGAAATTTTCCTGCCCCACACAGTTGGCAGCCCATGCATTCATGATACATTCTAGTGTGAGCAAGGACATGAAGTTCCAATGAAACTGTCAGTGTTACTTGAGAACCCAAACATGCTGTTCTGCCATCTGATGCTGCCCCCACCGTTTTGAACAGTGTACATGTATGAATGTGAGCGCTGTTTATTCCACTCCATGGTTCTGCGGCTTTGCCCCAATAAGGGGAAATGGAAGATAAAACACCATGCGAATGCTGTCAAGGTTATCAGTTATGAGTTGGATATCACTTTAATCCTTCTTAGCAAATACCGTGTGAATATCCCTTGCAGCATGCACTGTTACCACAAGGTTCAGATAAGACCATGCAGCAATCACATTTACTATTATGTAAGCAATGGATAACATACAATGTACATATTTTAATCATGAACAGATACTTAAAATAGCTGTAGGGACTACAATTTTGTACGTGTAGGTGTCTTACTTGGTGTATGCAAGGTCCCACACGTACGTCCAATGTATAACATATTTTCATTGTGTGGCAAATTTTGACACATTCAATCACTGAACATACGTATTTAACTTTTATGAAAGAAAAATGACAATTCTTAGAAATCTTTTGTGCAAACATGTGTAATATACAAGTATAAACTGTACAGATGGGCCAAGTAGGGGATCTGGGACAGAGTTTGCAAATTTTGGCTATGGATATCATAATCCTGTAAAAGTTAAATTATGGTAAGTCACAAAACATTGAAATCTGTTTGATGCCCAGCAAATGGTGACGTTCTGCACTCTGCAACGGGTTAGTCAACCCCTTTTAGAGTAAGCTTAAAGGGATGGTATAATGTTGGTTGAGGTGAGGATTCAGCTTTTAACTTTTTGCGAGATACTTATACGTAGAAACCACTTTCTGAAATGTGGAGCATACAATTCTAAGAGGAATTCAAAGTTTGATGAAAATCTGTGTTGAAATAGCTTAGATATCCAAAAACAAAGTAAAACAGGGCGATCCTAATAAAAGTGGGTCCCACCTTTTGATTAGGATACATGTAGCTTTGTTTTGGATATATCTCATCTAGTTCAAAATCACTTTTCATCAAATAAACTGAGTTCCTTAAAGAATAAATATGCTCTTTTATATCTTATATGAGGTTTCTCATTATTTCAAAAAATTATCATAAAAAAGTGTTGGAAACCTGAAGCCTCATCTCAACCAAAACTGTACTCTCCCTTTAAACTGTCTCTTTATACCTAGAGAAGCAGTTATGTTGTTTGAAGGTGTGGACCATAATCACCCAACTACCATCCCTCCCCCCCCCCCCCCCCCCCCCCCCCCACACACACACACACCAGACAGTTTGCATTACTCAAGTGGTGTCATGTTCAGGCATCCATCATGATGGTAGGATATCAGGTATGACACCCTATCTCACTCTCAGTGATATTTGACCGTCTGGTGTGATTGTTTGTTTTATTTCCTCCAAAACATTTCATCTTACTCCAATGACTTGGTAATGCATTACAGTACATCAAGAAGTCAACAAACTCTTCCCATATTTGCATACCAGTACAAGTACCGTTTTAACATGTATGATGTATGTATTCATGAATATTTAGTATCTCCATTACAGGTACCATTAAGTATTTTTATGCCTCCGCCACGAAGTGGTGCCGGAGGCATTATGTTTTTGGGTTGTCCGTCCGTCGGTCCGTCCGTCCGTCCGTCCGTCCGTCTTTCCGTCCGTCCGTCCTTCCGTCCGTAATGAATTTTGTGGACAGCGTAACTAAAAAACCTTTGAAGGTATCCTAATGAAACTTGGCATGTATGTGTATTAGGGGGTGAAGTTGTGCCTATCAACTTTTGGGTGCACATGCTCAAGGTCAAAGGTCAAAAGGTCAAGGTCAAATACGTAAAATTTCACTATTTCCACCATAACTATGCAATGCTTGAAGATATTTTCTAGAAACGTAGTGTATACATGTATTACCCAATTAAGATTCTCTGGTGAAAGTTTGGGGTCATGAGGTTAAAGGTCAAAGGTCAAAAGGTCAAGTAAAAATATTAAAACTTCACTTTTTTCTCCGTATCTTGGAAATTGTTCAAGGTATCTTCATGGAACGTAGTATATATACATGTACTGACTGGCAGTGATTATCTAGAGAATTTAGGGTTCATGGGTCAAAGGTCAGGGGTCAAAGGTCAAGGGCAACACTTCAAAATTTTACTATTTCCCTCATATTTATGCAATGCCAGCAGGATTATTATTTTTTTTTTACACTTGGTGTATGCATGTATAACCTAATAGAGATTCTCTGGAAACTTTCTTTTTTCTTCTTTTTTTTGTTTGCCTCAAAGGTCAAAAGGTCAAAGATCAAGGGAAAGTGCTGAGCTAACTTTTTCCTCCATATCTCAGAAGTGGCTCAAGTTATCTTGAAACTTAAGACATATTTATGCATGTTGTGCCTGACAGTGATTATCCTATGAATTTTAGGGTCAAAGACCAGATGAAAATGGTAACAATGGACTTTTCAATACAGAAATTGCACTTTTCTCCATACCTTGAAAACTACTCAATGCATTATAAACTTATGAATGGGTCAAAGTCAAGTTAAAGTCCTTAAATCCCCAAATACATGTGCTCTCCTATTCATCCAATTAAACCTACAAATGTAGGTCAAGGAAGGTGAATATTCAACACATTTGTGACAAACTTGTCATTTTAATATTTTGCCAATTTTGTGAAAATGTAATCACACATTGTCTACATGTACTATAGACCTGTTCTAAAAGGAGAATCATGCATTATGGCGGAGGCATACCAGTCGCCTTAGCGACATTTCTAGTTATAATCTTCAAACATCAGTGTCATGATGGGAATGTTTCAAACTGAAAATGGTAATTTTGTGGCAGGCCCAGGAATTTGGGGTGTGGAAATAATCATCTTTATGGAAAATTGAGCTTGTAAATTTAGCAAACAAAGGAAGACAGCAAAATCCAACAAGGCAGATCATCAAAGAAAGGGTTAAGTAATAATTACTGCAGATGTTGTATTATAGTTCTGAACATGCATGAAAAGATATATAAATTCTACATTTTCCTTGCCCAACTGTAATTTTGTGCCATAATTCAAGTTGCCTTGCCACTCCCTGCTTGATAGTGCAGTGTATTAAAGGGGCATTCCAGACGATTTTCATAATTTCACATCATGTAGTACATAAATCGACAGCTCCGTGTATAGATTCGTAGAATTTATTGTGGTTCTTGAGTAGAGAAACCAATAAAATGATATTCTTAAACAAATTACACTGAACAGTGTTGATGACATCAGAGCCTCACATATTTCAGAAATGCAGCAGTGTAATTCCCATTACAATATCGCTTGCTCAACAAGTTCACCTGTGAAGAATCTATGCATGCCGTCTTCTTTTGTTCTGCTTCCTTGAGCCCCAACTCATGCATTCTTCTGGTGAGGCTGCCATGTCATCATCCTTGTTCATTGCAATTCGTTATAGATTTTGAAAACATTCTCATTCCTCATCCCAGTCACTATAAATTCGGAAACTCTGTACTCAGTTTAACTAATTTGTAGTTGTTCAAATGTAACAGTCTGAAAATCATCCGGAGGTCCCCTTTAAGCCAGATCTGTAAGCCTGATCTGTAAGCAAGATATTAGCTTAGTACAGAGATAGTGGGACTGCTGTAGTGTAATTGGCACACACATCATAACTGATAACTGTTCTGAAGTGTCTTTGAAAACTGAGTGAAGTAGTTTTACTATATGAAGTTCCATTTCCTTATATCATCTGATTATATACCTAGTCATAAGAAAACAAAAATTTGCTCATGAATTGCACCCTAATGATAATTTTGAAGAAAATTGTGTCACTTTACTAGAAGCTGTTTTTTTTTTTCTGCATTTCAATTTTTGTTCTTGCAGAGTTCAATGAATGCATTAATTACCACGTAAAGATTCTCTAGGACAGTTTTGGTTCATAGGGTCAAAGGTCAAATGAAAATGCTAGAATTTCACTTTTTTTATTTCTATGTCTTAGGAGGAGTGGCTCAAGGTATCTTCATGAAACTTAAGACATATAAATGCATATCATTGCCCAACAATGATTTTCTTGGGAAGTTACGGGTCATTGGGTCAAAGGTCAGGTTGAAATGCTAAAGATATGTTCATGATTAAAAATATACTGCTGAAATTTCAATATTTTCTCCATACATTGGAAATGACTCGCTTTACATTTGATTGGGCTTGGTGTATACTATGCATTACCCTGCAATGATTCTAAGTGAAGAATGCAGTCCAAGGGTCAAAGGTCAAGAGTCAAAGGTCTGTCCAATCATGTAGATCTGTTGTCACACATTGTCCAGATGTGTGTTACTGTACCTACTGTAGACCTATAATATGAGAGAGTGGAGGCATGTATGCCATTTTATTCCTTTCTGTCTTCAGGTTATTTTCTTGAAATAAATCATATTTGCCCCAGTTCATTTGGCAAGTCTGTACTAAGCTAGAGTTGAATTCATAGCCCTGTTGTAATTGCAGAGCAAATCATGAAGTTTTGATCTCTCTACCACAGCTGAATGGACTTGTGGACGATTGCAGCTGCAAAGTGGAGTCTGTCAGTGAATTCAACAACTTGAGGTTGTATCCTCCCCTCAACAGCCTGCTGACTAGAAATTACTTCAAATTCTTCAAGGTAAGCTGTGCTGTGCATAGCATCTTTGCACGGTATTGATGATAGGGGGCAGAGGGGGGTTGCCAGTTGAATTTTTTTTTTCCCCAAGGGCTGTAAAATTATTTTTGTTGAAGTTTGATTGTGGATCAGCTGCAATTGAACCAAACTAAAGCAAAAGAAAGAAAAGGCATCTACTTTGGATGATAGACAATTTAAATTATATCATGTTGTGTTTTACTCAAATTGTTACAACCAAGCCTTTAAAAAGAATGGCAGTTATTTTGTTAATGTCTCTTTTGTAACACCATCGCAAAGTGAGAGAAATGTCACTTTTGTTCTGTTTGATTTCTATTTAGTGTATTGAGGAGGACAACTTCCAGAAACCCAGTTGTATCTTTAATAAGAGCATGATGGAGCAATATTGGCAAGCAAGGGTAATCAAGTGTGCACAGTTGGAAGTCTTGGTAATTGAGTCGGCTGCTCTCGTGTGCCAAAACAAGCACAGGTGCAAGATTTCAATGCAAGACCAAATGTTATAATCTTCCATCACAAGCTCTGTGGCTTTATGGCATCTAATTTATTTACAACATACTTGCTTATTGAAGCGAGGTCCAAAGATCAATAAAGAGTAAACAGAATCAGAGAGAAAAAGTGGATTTAGGACCATTTCATATAGTGAGTTATCTACCATAATATCCTGAGGAAACTGTTAAAGGTAATTTTCCACATTTGCATTGTTTCAACAGACGGCTTCAGTGCTGCAAACTAGTTACAGCCATTTGATAATCTTGATGCACATTGTTATTGTTGCTGTAAAGCAAGATATTTTTGCAGCATTAAATTTTTGCGAATTAGAGCCAACGGCCTTTATGGCAGCTTGAAATTTTCACTGCCATTCAATGCTTTAAATTCACGAAATTAAAATGCATGGGAACATATGGTGTGTTTACAGCACTAGGTACTTTGATTAAGAAAAGTAAAATTATGAAACAGTGTATAATTCAGTTGTTAACAGTATAGTATCATGTTTAAAATTCATGTGTTGAATAGATGATATGTCACTAACCCTGAGTTAACATAGGTATAAAAGACAATTCATTTGATACAGAATAGGGTATACCCTTACAGTGCTTGACCTTTAAGAGTCCAGAAGCTGATTTTCTGCCAAGAGCTTACTGTATAATTTGAAAGAAGAATGAGGTCTGTTCTTCCTTCTCTTGACATGCAATTAGATATCACTGAGAGCTCTTTGATGCATGTCATGTTCGATGGACAAGTGGCAATACTGTGCCTGCCTTGTGTTTTAAGTGCTCTGTAAGCATATGGTCTGTGCTTCCAATTTAACCCTTGCATAATGCTCATGTTTATACACACATTATAGGTGAATCTCAAGCGGCCCTGTCCGTTCTGGGCGGACGACAGTCGGTGCGCTCTCAAAGGCTGCCACGTGTGTCCCTGCTCACCGGTGAGTGATGTGTGCGTGATCTCGGTGACTGCATAGCTCTCTGACCAGCAGAGCATATCAAAGTAGTATTCTCTAGTCATCTCTGGCACTTGATTTAGTTATTCATCAACTTGATGATGATGATAAATATACAATGTTGATTAAAGTGAAATACGGAATGTTTGGAAGATGTTGACTGTGCAGTATGCCACTTACCATACAATCGGCATACAAGCTTGTAAAGTCGGTGCCACCTGTAAAAAAGCTGTATCCTGATTTTGATACCTGATTTAGAAGAAAGAAATAGAAAAAGAAGAGGAAGAAGTGGTGCAAGTAATTGAGTGGCATTGTCATATTAATTCTGCATTTTGTTTAATTTCTGTCACTGTGAAATGTGACTAATAATGTCCGAAATTAGTTTCATGCATCAGAAGTACAGTGTATTGTAGACTGTGTTACTAAATGCTGTAAAGCCTCCCAATTTATAACATGTATGGGTAATCTGAAGTTCAAGCTCCACAAATTTTCTAGACTTTAAACCATCCTTACTGCAGAAATCAAACACCCTAATTTTCCTGTCAAGTGTAACCTATCCATACCTCAGAGTTCGTAGGGAAAACATAGTGGTTTATAGTTCATAGGGAAAACATAATGGTTTATAGATTGTAGTTTCATAGGGACATCTGAATACAGGTCCTGGGCAAGTGACAATCAGGTTCATGTATTTTACTGTATATATATCATGTATAAAAAGCTCTAGATGCAAATATGAATTTTTGCCTCTCATACATTCTAGCTTGACAACCCATTACAGTAAGAAACAATTATTGGATTTATTGTATGTCTAGCAGAAGGACAGTCTGTCAAGAATTGTTTTTCTGCACGATAAGAAAATGCAAATATGGATATGCACAGCATCAGTTTGAAATAATGAATTCTTTGAATACTGTTGTTTAATTTTCTTTCATAATAGAGTATTCTGTCAGTATTAAGATAAGATCAGTGATTTTATGATATGTTTGGTTTAATACTATTTTTTTGGATTTCTCTTTTTCTGTTTTTGTCATGTAAACATATTTTGAATGTTATCATTCAGCAAACTACATTTATGATGCTGTCTTTAAAAAGAAAAAGAATATGACATTTTGACTTTTGTTTTTCACCCTCATGTCATTCCTAGGATGATTTGCCATGTGGCCTGAAAGATGAAAATACAGAAGACAAGGTAAATTTTGATTATTTGATTCATTTTGTTCACATATAGTAATGGGAGAGCCATTTCTTTTTATGACATTGTGGAGAACACTGTAATGTTTAATGCAAGTAGAATATACCCCAAAAAACAAAACACACCAAAAAACAAAAACAAAAACAGGTTCATTGTTTCATTCCAAATGAAAGGCAAGTTAAAACAGGTACATGAGTTACAAAATAACTGTTGAAGTTTACATTACCACAACACAAAATACATCACACACAAACTGTCACATATTATTAATCAATCAAATATTGATTTAGTTTTACATTTCTCACAGCTATAATGTATAATCATAGTTTCTGCAATCAAAGTATATGCCATCACTTGTGTATGTGATTGCTTTGAATTATGATATTAGCAAAGAAGGCAAAAAGATAGGAAAAATTGGGAATTCTGTCTATCCATTTTGTATCATATGCATCATTCCTATTTTATAGCTTTCATCACTCTAACATTTACCGTGTGGATAAGAAAATCGCAGATTGCTCTACATGTAGGTTCTTCGAAATCTATCTACTTTTCCAAGTGCAGTTTTAGAACAGATGGCAAGTTTGTTCAGTGAAGGACTGTGTTACAACTCATCTTTCAAATTTGCATCATGTAGCTGGCAGTTATTGTCATTCAGCAGCATGAATATCGATTCAAGTAAATAATACACAGGGATGATGCTGGCAGTCATTTAATGGATAAGATTGTGGCACCAGACATATTGTCAACATAATCACGATTGCCACCTTCAGATCCAAATCCTTGTAAGGTTGGTCAAGTTCATACATATTGTTGGAACCATGGTCTCTACCACGTTTGCAGTATGGGAAAGATGCCAACAGGGCCGGCAACGAAACTCCGGACAGCACCGAGCAGCAAGATGGGGAGGAGGAGGAGACTTGTGAGGATGAGAAGGAGGAGGAGGACAGGTTGGGTGCCCTGGATACCACCATCAGCCGAGAGAACCTGATGGCCTTTGAGACCTGGAGGGAACACGACGACGCCCAACTCCAGTTTTGTGAACAAGAAGGTTGGTACAGCAGCTACGCATACTCATGGAAAGAAGAAAATGTTTGGCTCTTAAACAATTGATTCCTGAGGAGAAGATGAGGTTAGATGTTGTGACCTTCACTATGCAAAATTGTAATTCAAATCAATGGCCAGAATTTGTACAGGTAGTTTCAGTTTTATAGTCCATGGATTATGCTAAGTTTGACTTCATAAATAAGCATGACATATCAACAAGACCAGTGGATATCCTATAATGAATGTGCACTGACATTTTAGGGCCTATTATGAATCCAACTTGAATTTAGACCAATGTAGACGCACAAGTTTTATCAGTGCATTAATTTTCATTCATATTGCTCTACTTTTGCCTGCCATGAATTTCAAAACTCACAAAAATATCTTCAAAATTTCTCTGCATATTCAAACTGGGTTGACAATCGTGCAGTGCAAATTCAAGAACCAGCGAATATGTTTTTGAGCCGCTCAGCATGAAAATTAATCATGTGAAAATATGGATGTTTACAGCATAGTGAATTTGGGTTCATGTGATATGACATTTGTTGCATGATGGTCCCATGTTGACTGTTACTCTCAGTTACAAAGTACACATCTACATTTCTGTTCCTTCCTAGAAAATACATTCTAAGTAGAAGTCATCACTCTCAAAATTCTGTATAGATACCTGTTCCCTGTAAAATATGCAAGGATTGGGTTATAGTTTTACGGGGATTCATTATCCATACATAAATACTGTGTGTGCAATAGTGTAATACTTGAGCAAGCATGCTGTGAAAACCTTTACAAAGCTGTTTCGAAATCTTCTCAATATCTGGATGAGGAAAGGGCTGCATTGCTGATGTCAGCAGCTTTTGAAAACAAATGTGCCTCGTTTGTATGAGAGTCAATCATACCACTCTACCATATGCAGACGAGCACTCTGGTGACATGGAGTACGTTGACCTTTTGCTGAACCCGGAAAGATACACAGGCTACAAGGGGAGCTCCCCACATCGGATATGGAGCAGCATCTACAACGAAAACTGCTTCAAGTGAGTTCTTGGACCTCCGCAAGTGTGTAATGGCTGATACAGTTGTTAATGGCCTCCCAAATTGTGCATGCGTGTAGGCTTTACATCTTGTGCGTGAAACCCTTAAGCCCGATTTCACAAAGGTGGTTTAAATTTAAACCATGGTTTATGCCAATTTCTTCTGTGTAAATACAGTCTACAGATTGTGTTTGCCAACAGACGTCCAGCAACAAACGTACATTAATACGGGTATGTCAGAGGTACGCTATTTCACGCTGATTTTAGTCTGTGGTCTAAATTTGAACCACCTTCGTGAATTCAGGCCAATATGCTTTTCTCACTTCAGTGTAACAGATTGTCACTCTGAGCAGAGGAGAACATGTTTAATTATCTACAACATGACATCAATGGAATGCTATGAAACTTTTGATTATAAGATGGTACTTAAGCAGTTTATGTATATCAATGTATACATAATACTTCCTATTGAAGAGCGTACTGACTGTGTCTCAGCAGTAATTGTTTCTTTATTGCCAGACTCGTAACATTGTAACACATTTTAAACTATACATTCTAGTTATTGCTACCGTACTAATGTACGGTAGTCATATCATTCGATCTGAATCTTGTTCATCTTTCCGATGCCACAGACCCGATATTCCGGACTCCCACACAAGCAGCTATGACAAGTTCCTGAACAACAAGACACTGAAAGGTAAGTCCCTGTAATAAAGAGTGGACTGATGTAGGGGAACGTGGAGGGCATTATGTGCACATTCGACACTAGTCAGAGCCAATAACAGAAAGTGGGGCTCCTAACGGAGGCTCTCTGGTGTTATGTTTGTTTGTTTGTTTTTTTTTTTTAAATTGTGTGAAAATGTGTCCACCACTTGGCTGCTACATGTATTTGCAAATTTAAGAACATGCGCAAATATCAACTCGGATCCCAACACAAATGTGGCATGCACATGTACAGTACATTTCTCCAGTCCTTACTGTACTCCATGATTGCGAATTTAACCACTCGCAAAATAGCTGGGAAAGTCGTGATTAGTGAAACATAAGACTCGCTAAATGTATGGTGTATACGTACATCTTTGGTCATTATTGGGTGAAATTCGTATTTGTTACATTATATGGGCTTTACTCAACTCCCTAGCTCAGATTTTCAGTTGATTGGAGCAGTAGTATTTTTCATACTACACAAAATTGATTCACAAGATTCAAAAGCAGAAGGAATGAAAAATTACGCAACTGGTATTGATCATGCAGCCCAGTCGAGTCAAAATGGATGACCTTTAAATTCTTGAATTATTTAAGAGGATCCCCGAAGCATCTATCAAATGATGTGTCTTGTTGCAGTTTCTACAGTTTTGTCTTGAATAACTTTCAGTCAGCAGAGATGCCTTATATGTACTGCAGATGCAACAGGGGAGCTTAAGAGTTTTTTGGAGGCCGTTCAGATTTCATGAATGAATCAAAAATCTGATTTGAAATCATGAAATTATGGATTAATGTTCAAAATGTTGCTTTTCACTCCTCTCCCTCCACAAAAAAAAACAACAAAAAAACAGACAGAGGTAATGGAAACCCCAGAAATATTACATCAGAACCACATTACAGTGCATGACCATCTTTTTAGATTTTTGTGTCCTCGCAGTCAGAATAAGATAGTACAGCACAAACCAAACAGAACATACTTTTTAAAATTTCGTGCATGTAGAATAACGGGTATTCCCATTACGATTCAAATAACATTGCAATGCATGTGCCTCATCATTTCCTTTATTAAGAGCATGAATCTTTCCGGAGAGTTTGTGCTCTGTGTGAGTGCTGTGACTGCTCGACGTGACTGAGATCAAATTTTGTCCATTTTTCTGGTGCAATCCTCAGAATAATCACCCTTTTGTATGTCTGTAATTTGATAAAGATTCTATGTAATATGACCTCCAAACATAGAGAGATCCTCATCAAATAATAGGAGATAAAAAAAACAGCAGCTGTAGTGCAAGAGATGTTCAGATGTCAGTAATGTTGAGAGGATATGATCTCAGTTATCATTAAATCAGCACTTTTTTCTCCCCCTTTTTTTTTGTGGGAGGGGGTAGGGGTTGGCCAACTCATCAAATGGCTTTTACAAAGCACATCAATGTCAATCACTCATTGATCAGTCTGGTTGTTTCACCCAGCTGTCTATTCAGTTTGCAGACAAGAATAGTGGGAAATTTTCTTGGAGTGTGTATTCACTGAAATCGTACATGAAATGAGTTTTCATAGAAATTCTGGTTTCATCATTTTAAAATCATTTTTTTTTTTTTTGTGAAGGCATTATTTAAATTAAGAGAGAGGACATGGGTTGGTTTGAGAAATTCTGGAAAGATTCCAAAATTGTAGATGGACTTCCGCACGACATTTGCTCAGAATGATCAAACGTCATTTGAGTATCTTTACATTAAAGATGAAATATGTGTGTGGTCCCGAATTAGAATTTCCAACAGAGAGATAAATGCTATGAAAACCAAGATCAGAGAAATTAATGCTGTATGTACGATGTATGTAAGTGAAAAGTTTTCACAATCTTATCAATGTTGATACACTATGACCACAATAACCTCTTTGCACGCCTGGGCACCGTTTCATGAAAGTGGGCAACCCCGACAAGTTGTCAGTTTCTGACAACTTCAGTAAAACCCATGGTTTTGATTGGCTGAGAAGCTCTGGTATCAGACTGTTACCATGGTGATTGTCAAAAACTGACAACTTTCATGAGAAACGGTGCCCAGTAAATCAACAGTGACAGCCTAGAAGAAGCTCCAGCAGCAGTCCTGAAAGGAGACCTCCAGATGATTTTCAGATTTTTACATTTGAACAACTATAAATCAGTTATACTGAGGACAGAGTTTCAGAATTTGTGATAATTGGGATAAAGAATAAGAATATTTTCAAAATTTAGAACAACTTGCAATAAACAAGGATGATGACATGGCAGAGTCACCATAAGAATGTACATTGTATGAGTTGGGGCTCGAGGAAGCAGAACAAAAGAAGAAGGCATGCATAGATTATACACTGGTGAACTTGCAAGCAAGCGGTATTGTAATGGAATTACACTGCCACATTTCTGAAATATGTGAACCTCCTATGTCATCATCCTTGTTCAGCATTTGTTTAAGGTTTTTCAAAGTATTATTTCTCTGCTCAAGAACCACAAAAAATTCCACAAATCTATACATGGAGATGTCAATTTATGTACTACATGATGTGAAATTATGAAAATCGTCTGGAATGTCCCTTGAAGCATAAAGTTCCAGTCTTAGTAACTTTTGTTAGCTGAGAAATTGTGAACGTACAATTTTCCATCGCAGTAGATGCAGGAATACATCCATTCCTATCTTTAATCATTCATCATTGACATCTTGCTCTTTGATTAGAATGAAAGCTAGACTCAGTTTTGCATAGATGCAGTATTTAGCACGAATGATGTCTTGCATAAAGCTATACACACACACACACACACACAAAAATACCAACGTGTTCATTTTTCAAGATGAGTAATACCTCCTTTATTTTTGTTTCTTTTTTTTACGCTGTTTCTGTTTACCGCGTGACATCCATGACTAAATTTTCCGTTAAACAATCCATCTCAGCATCACGGTTCTTGAAAGGTAACGTTCATGTCACATTCCGGCATTCCTGTTTCAAAATCAGTTATCATTTCGATTGAACTCTGCTTCTTTGTTTTCAGTCTTTGAATTTCACGTTTCTGATCTATGTTATGCTTACTTTGCATGATTTTATATACCAAGAATCTGTAAGAAGTCAAGTGTATATTGCATGTTCAAAAGAATGTAAGTTGCACATGCTAAAGAGCACATGGAAGTTAGGCTCATTAGGGTGCATTATGTTCCTAATTAGAGATCACGGCACTTATAGTTCGCTGCTGTTCGATGAAAACTTCATTTGGTGTATAGAAAGTAAAGATAAGTGATATTTTGAATGAATGGTGGCAGTGAAGAAATTGAAGATTTTAGTCTTTTTGCTGTCAGCAAGAGTACCTTGGTAACTGTGATTGCTCCGCCAATAAAACAAGTGTACACTGTACCTGTAAGGCGTACAATGTATTTCATATGGTTCAGTATTTGTGACTCTTTTTCTGCTTTTTCATTTGTCTGAATTACAAATTTTTATTGCTTAGCTCAATGAGCAGGTGTAGATTATGTTGTCTTGTTTCTACCTTGGAACGGCATAAATCTTGGACATATTGCTTTCTTGGCGAAGTATTTTTGCAACTTCAGTGATGATATTACAACAGTTCTGCAGTGAGATGTGCCTTTAATGCTTTGAATCCTCCAGACTGGAGTATTTGTCTTATATACAAGATTCCGCTTTAAATGCTGCACACACATGCCAGATTTGAAGAGTTGATATGCCCCAGAAGGAGTGGTTTTAAGTTGAATGCAGGTTGTAATATAATAAAGGGACAAAACAATAATGTGTAGATTGTATAGCAGAAACAGAGTAAATTTAGGACCAAGGTTAGACAGACCGCCAGTCTTTCATGTAATCTAGCATTTAAAACTTGCACTTTACCATTGATATCTTGGTTACAAGCCTTTCCTCACTTTGTGTCCTCATAAAATAGGACTACTTTAGTTTAGACAAGTTTGCAAACAAACAAACAAACAAACAAGCAACAAACAAACAGCAAATGAGAAGTACCATTCAAATGATGTTGCAGTCCCACAACCAAGATGGCTGTTTGCTTTTGTTTTTGTTTTTTTGTTTTTACTAGACCTGTAATTGACCATATCAAATGGTTAAATGATACTCCTGTGATTGCAACTTCCTGTTTGGCAAATTCCTTTCACAATGTTTATCTTCTATCAATTTTGTACTGCACTGTTTACTTTTTAAAAAAATCAACTTTCTCACTTGCATTAATGTTTCCTTAAATGATATGTACATGTATACATAGTTGAGCCAGTTGTAGGAGAGCATTTAACTAAATGCAAGGTATTTAAAAGCATGGTAACTTATTGGAGAACTTATTAATGTTCACCATGCAATCATAATCGAATAGTGCTTGTCACACTCGAGTCTTAAAAAGGCACAATTCACACGACATTGGTGATGATAAACTAACTGAGTTGACATTACAATAGTTTGTTTTTGTGTTTATTAGGAGGTACAGCCTATTTTCAAGTTGAACAATTAAAAATGTGATATTGGCAGGTTTCCAAAGTAAATATGTGACCGTGTATCACAAAACTAACAAAAAGTCACATGACAGAAGTTAACTTGAGGACTCAATAGATAAATTGGTCAATCTAGTCAATCTTTGCTTTTTTTGTATTTGCACCGTTGTGACTCTCTTCCATATAATTCCAAAATTTGGGGTCATAAAGGAATGGAAAATTGTCTCTTTTGCTGATCTTCAAAGTCCTTTTTCTCAGAAAGCACTTTTCCAGAGGGCGTAATTTCTTTTCATTGTTGAGATGGGTTATTAAAGTCCATTTGTATGGAGTTATATGTCATATTACGGCAAAAGGTGTGCTCTTTCAGAATGTGCCCTAAACTAAAAATCTATGTCTGGTGACTCTTTGATGGTTTTGTGATGCACTTTGACATAAGGCATGGGCAGACTGGCATAAGATCGAGAAGTTTAAGATGGCGATCTTTAAGATCTCGAAGTTTTGCCTGTGTGATTGCAAACTTCCTGTGAAACTTTGCGCGAAACTTTTCTCAAAACTTCCCACTCCAACTAAGGATATTTTCCTCCATATGCCACCACCGCCAAACTTCTTGATCTTTTGCCAGTGTGACTGTGCCTGTACTCTGGCATCTGAAACATACAATGACAATTAAGCAAATATGAGACACCCCTTATGCATGAATAGATTAATATGTTTGTCATTAATGTTGCAACTTGATTGTTTTTGCTTTATTGCTCATATTGTCAACTTCTCTCTCTGCTCCTACGTGTGCTAAAAAAAACAACCTAGATATTGAATTTTGTTACCTTTTCATTTTTATTTGTATGCCTCCACCCCAGAGGGTGATTGGGGCCTTATGTTCTACTCTTACATCTGTAGTTCCAGTTTATTGTGTTTGTTTGCTCAAATTTTTGATATTGTATTTGATTGTATTATTAAAGTGGAGATTGCATTGTTTAGTCTTTAGTTGTTCCCTTGTATACTATTCATGCAGTTCTCTTTGTGTTTGTTTGAGTCATAGATGGAGAAGTTTGATTCATGAATGTTAAAAGAAAAAAACAAATTGTGCATTGCTACTATACATACATTTTCTTTTCAAACCGCATTCATGGTAGCTGATCCAAGAGTGTATTCTCAAATTGTGAATGCATGCCAGATGTTGGTTTTCCGAGAATGTTGTTTGTGCGGGAAGCAGAAAGGGATTAGGGGAGGGGGATGGGGATGGAGGGATTGTTCAGTGGTGAGATGTTTGTCTTTTACTTTTTGTTTCTTTTCAGAAACAAAATCAAGTACCTTTTTTTGTCACTTGCATCATCTGATTAGCAGGCATATAGGCCTATTTATCAGGACAAATGGCAGGAAGAAAAAGTGTGCCGTTTGGCACTTCTTGTCAAGTCTTCGTGCTCTGTGTGAAATATACTGGCTGACTTTACTGTTCCATTGAGGAAATATTTTGATGGTGATAACTTTCTGTGGTGTAAAGACTCCAGATGCATACATAAGATGCATGCAGTTCAGTGGCAGTCTTTTGCAAACCCTTTTCCTATTTGATAATATTTGCTCTGGCACAAAGTTTATCTCCATGCTGTTTTGCTTCAACCAGATAGGCAAAGATACACTATTAGAATGCCTCGCATTCTTTTGTGACGGGGGTATTGATAATTGATCTCCACTGAAACACCAGCCAACGTTTGGTATAGTTCTTCTTCTAAAAAGAAAATGAATACTTGAGAATTTTCTCACCACTATAGTTGTAATAGTCATGATTATAATTTTGTCACTTTTTGATACGACTATCTTAAATGGAGTTCAAGTTCTTCTTTGCAAAATCGTGGAGATTTTGTGTTGTCTTGTTTTGGTTTTGGTTTGTTTGTTTTTTTGTTTTTTTACAACAATTAAGTAAGACTTAATAAAAGAACTTTCTTGAATCTCTAGAAGAAACATGGTTTGGAAGAGGTCTTTGGATGGGTCATATTAGAACTGGGCCAGGGGTTTCAGTTATTGCAAAAAAAAACAGATGCTGTGTTTACCAGTTGTAAGGAAGATGGTCTTGTGTCCTTTTGCTACTGATAGATATGTGTTTGGAGAAGAGGGTCTTCTATCGTCTCATCTCTGGACTCCACAGCAGCATCAACATCCATCTCTGTGCCAAGTACCTCCTCTCGGGTGAGAATTAAGTCAAATTGCTCACATTTCATCCAAATGTCAAATCTGTCTCTCTCTCTGCCTCCTTTCAGATTGTGGGGTTCACAGAGAGAGCTTTGATCCATAGTAGAGCACTGTTTACTCCTCCTTCCCCCCCCCCCCCAATCTTTTCTAAATTAGATTGTGAAAACAAAATTGTAAAGTCAAGGGAGTAAGTTTCCTCTGACTAGACTGAACATTGATAACATGTTGTCATAGGAACAATTGACGTTGACCGTCTTCCACACTGATTCGTATGATTCAGTTATGCTAGGTTTACGTCATATTCCCAGCAACCACAGCAATCGCGTGTCAGGCGACCATGGGTAAAATGGGTTAGACTTGAGACAACATGAGGATATGTGTTGAGCAAACATAACAAGTCTTGAAGCCATGGATGCTGGGTGAAATTTTTAAACAAGCAAAAAATTGCCACGGCAGTTCCAGTGAGGATGAGAAACCTAGTGGGCGGCACTAAAACAGCGTGAACACAACAAAACGTGATGGTGCGTAATAATCCAAAACAAAAGTTGTAGGCAGGCTGTAATGGGTAGAAACATGTATTCCTGGCATGTCACAATCCTTTCAAGTTTTGTCACAGTCTGCCGCATTCAGTGCACATGTTGTCATGGTTGCCTCACGGTCTGCTGCACGTTTGTCCAGTTTTGTGTCGCGGCATGGCAAGCATTTAGGAAGATTATTTACATATAAATTGGATGCGACTCATCAAGTGATACTGTATTAAAGGAGAACCATATCTTCAGACTTGATTTGTAACATGCCGTAAGAGTAAACTCCAAAGAAAGAATTTACTGTTTGATTTATTGCATTTAGCAAGATTATTAATATGTAAGCTGGATGCGACTCATTTGAGGTGATACTGTAATAAGAAACATACCACTGTAGGAAGAAGATGTGGATGCATGCAGAACTCTGTGCGTCTTGAAATGTTTGGATAATCCTCTGTTCCTCACCCAATCTCTATCAGTCTGCCCCCTGTTTACCTGGGTAATACATGTGGTGTGCACATGGCATGCTGACACTTGACTACCTAAAGTATTGCATGCCCTCAGGGCTCTTTCAAGTAGTTTGAAGAGAGCCTGTGCTTCCACGTGTCAGGCTTTTTAATTCAACACAGGTCCATAATGTTTCCACCAGGTACAGCTTCCCTGTGTGAATCATACTTCATACCTTCATTTTTCTTTTCTTTTTTTAATCTGTGTGTAAATAAATACTGTGTAGTATCTTGCCTTACAAATGAAGTTATGCACCAAGGTAATGATGATTGTGCTTAATTTTATATCATTATATTGTTAAACCTGTCTATAGTTTCACTGTCTATAGAGACCACCAGCTGTATGCGACCACTAAAGATAATTTCCCCTAGAGAAAAGCCATGTTAATGACCCTGTCTATAGTGGCCACCCACCACGGCCACTTTTTTTTTCTCGGGTGGGTGGCCACTATAGACAGGTTTTACTGTGTATATTTGTTTTGATGTGTTTGTTTGTTTGTTGTTGTTTTTTTCAGAGGGAATGTTTGGTGCAGAGAAGTGGGGACCAAACCTGGAGGAGTTCCAGCAGCGCTTTGACCCCGAAACAACGGACGGTGAAGGCCCAATCAGGCTCAAGAATCTCTACTTCACTTACCTGGTTGTTCTCAAGGCCATTGCTAAGGCTGCCCCTGTTCTACAGGAAGAGGCCTTTTACACAGGTAATTCATCATCTTTGATGTGAGAAACCCATTCTGCTGTCATCTTAATTTTTGCTTAACATCATCATCCAATTCAGTGATTCTTGCATCAAATCATTTTTATTGCAGCTGATTGACAAATTGCTTTTCATCAACGTAAATGAACACAGAATATTCAGTGATTGAGTAGTAGCCATGATAAAGATTATAGGCGTACATACTCAGGTGGGATACAAACCCATAGCCTTCTGATTGTTAGACAGGCGTTATATCCACTAGACTACCAAGATTCTGCCTGAAAGCCATCATCATCGTCATGACTGCCATCTTCATCATCGTCACCATCATCATCATCATCATCGTCATCATCATCGTCATCATCATCGTCATCATCGTCATCATCGTCATCATCATCATCATTATTGTCATATTTGTCATCATCACTCTTAAGTTCAACAGAATGTTGGATTCAATTTAGATTTCTTATGTTTTTTGGACGTCTTACAAACCAGGTGAGCCGGTCGAGGACCAGGAGGTGCAGAGGATCGTGAAGACCATCCTGAAAATTGCTGTGGCCTTCCCGGACCACTTTAACGAGAGCGCCATGTTCCAGGGTGACCAGCAGCAGGCACTGCAGCTCAAGGTAGGGCAGATCCAACATCCACCAGTGGTCATGTTCTCAAACATCAAGAGACTCAAACCCCAAGCATCTCCCACCAGGACCTCAGGCATACTGGAGACTCTTTTAGATTATTATGTGCTATATCAATGCATATTGTTGCTGTTTTTTATCATTGATAATTCCAGTCTCAATTCCCACATCCTGATCATAATGGTAATACATTTAATATCTGTGTTAAATGTGCTCTCCGAATTTGGATGAAATCCCTCAAGATCAGAATGCACACCCCCTCTCAATTAATGAAAACGAATCAGAAAAAAAAAATCTCTTTGTGCAAGGGCTAAAGGTCAGTTTTTCAGGTCAAAAATCAAGATTAGAGACCTTCATTTCAATATAAATGATGAATGACACTTGTGTGCAGACAATGGTGATCAAATGTGAAGACAGCCGAAGACACCATACACTGCAGTCAATTGCTCCAGTCTATATTGCAAGTTGTTGGTGTTGTTGCCCCAGTAACGAATGACGTGCAGGAATTCCCCTGTGACCTCTGCTTACTCCTGCAGGAGGAGTTCCGCACCCATTTCAGGAATATCTCGAGAATCATGGACTGTGTTGGATGTGACAAGTGCAAGCTGTGGGGCAAGCTTCAGGTAAGTTCTGATATAGCAGGTTGATTAACTTTGTTTCTCCACGTTGGTGTAGTAGTCATTTGGGTTGGATTCGTGTGCTTTTATATAAAAACAAAAATGTGGCACTTTGTCGTACATTACATACTTTATTCTGCAGGTGCAGACACATATGGATGCTTATGCTAAGAAAGGACTAATAGTTTCCAGAACACCCTTTTATTATTTCTTTTCTTACTCCTTATAGATATAAAGGTTCTATGATGGTGAAGATGTGTGTGTAATTGATTGGGCAAATTTGTTTCATAGGACTGTTTACAGATCTTTGCCTAATTTACACTAATTGCTTTTAAAACCGTGACATTGCTCCCTGCTCTTATCACACTTCACCCCTCCCCCCCCCCCCCCCCCAATCAATGACCAATGTCTTTGAGTCATGTTTGGGAAAATTGAGAATTGAGAGATGCTAAACCTCCAACTGCACGCTGGCGTGAGAAGGGAAGATCAGATGCCTGTAATAACTTTGTAACAAGCATTATTTGTCTGTAATAATTCTTCTGTCTAATAAGTCTGTAACAAGTATTATTTGTCTGTAATATAACTCTTTTGTCTGTAATAAGTCTGTAACAAGCATTATTTGTCTGTAGTGACTCTTACATCTGTAATAACTATGTAACAAGCATTATTTGTCTGTAATAAGTCTGAAACAAGCATTGTTTGTTTGTCGTCACAGTGACCATCTCATCACTTGTCGGGTTTTCTCCCCTTAAAAGATTCGAGGCCTGGGCACCGCACTGAAGATTCTCTTCACTGAGCAAGGGGGCACTGGGTCATCCAAGCTGACCCTCAACAGAGGAGAGATCGTGGCCCTTTTCAATGGATTCGGCAAGTGAGTGTTGATGAGGAAAGACATATAGCTTTCTCACTCAGACCCACTATTGACATGAGTTTTTTTTTTATGGGAGCAAGGCCAAGTGTTTCAGTTATTATGATAAAAGAAAGAAGAAATGATTTGTTATTATTGTTATCATTAATTATTATTATTATTATTATTATTATTATTATTATTATTATTATTATTATTATTATTGTTATTATTATTATTATCATTATTATTATTATTATTATTATTATTATTATTGTTATTATTATTACTATTGTTGTTGTTGTTGTTGTTGTCATTGTTATTATTGTTTATTCGGCAATTCAACATATGATTGTAAGTAAGATTATTCTGTGTTCTTTTGCCACACACTGTATAAGATGTTGTTTTCACGAATGAGCAGGTCATGCACATTTTTGTGAAATGTTGTTTTCACGATTTGACTTCCAGGTTATTCTAAGTGCACTATTTGCCTAGCACGTGGCGAACATTTTGTGCATTGTTAAATTTGTGGTCCAACAGTGATTCACAAAATTTGCAAAAATTAAACCTTCGCGAAAATAACAGCTTATGCAGTATGTATGGATATATGGAAGTATATCCATTTATAAAAGTATATGAAAATAATGTATTCGTACTGTACATATGTATAGTATATAAAAATAAACGTTCATGATATTATTTTTTCTTGTCTGAATTGTTGACCATGAGTAGAAAGCAAATAAATCTTAGTACATGTTAATGTTTAATTTCATTCTGTTGTTTGACAAAGGTTATTTTGTGTTTGTTTTTTTTTCCATCTGTTCCCTCGCACAGACTATCGAGCAGCATCAGCATTGTCGATGATTTCCAGAAACTCCTGTCCAACGGTAACAGGCAGCCAGAGTCGACAGCAGCGGCTGGATACTTATGACAGGGCTAGACTCAGGAAATTGGACTTCATGCATGTACATACTCTTTGTCTTTAGAGGAAAAAAAAAAACAGAAGAAATAATTTATTTGCTTGCCATTGTCCTTCACCAAGTATTTTCATGATTAAAAAAAAGAGAGAATGATAATGACAGAAAAAGATAACAACAGATGTGAAAATTCAGTGGAAGAATTCTTTCAGCTGTAGAGCATGATAGAGACCTCAGTGTATAACTTCTCAGATGGATGCCTTGTAGAATATTTCTTGTGAATGGTATTTGTATGCATGTATGCACGTGCTGTATTTTCATGAAATCATATTTTAGTATTGCTGTTTGCAGAGTTCAAAGCTTCTTGATCTAGATTTAGCAAATGTGTTCGACCTCTTTCCTTCAGATATTAAGTGTCTGCCAAATTCTGGCGTGGGCGAAGTTGGTTTGTCCGCCTGTGTGCATTCACTTCTTGCAGCTGCCAATTCATGAGAGTGACTCAAGGTCGCCAAATGGAGTGAGGGTTGTGTTTGGATGGTCTCGTGAAAATATATAAAGGGGGGTCATGAGGTCAAAGGTCAGCCTTTAATTCTGGATATCTTGCATTTTGCACACTATGTCAAGACGCATTCAATGAATACACTGTAAGGATATCGTACGCTCGTGGTTCAGATGTTTTTCATTTTTTGAAGAACTGGTTAAGGTCAGTAGTTAAGTTTAATATCTGAGATGTCTTGTTTGTTATTACTCTAAAACATGAACTATTATTCAGTCAAGCTAGGTACAGATACAGTGCACTCCCATTATAATAAAGTCCGTACGACCACCAGTTTTCTTTTGTTATATTGAAATTTAAGTATAGCTGAATAGTAAAGTACATAAAGCTATATCTGTAGGTGATAATTTGGGGACCTGAATTTTTGCTTTGTAATTACTATGTTCGTTATAAGGGGCGTGCACTGTTGCAACATTGTCTATAAATGATTCCTGATGACCTTTTGCAAGGGTCAGGGTTATATTTGTCACAGAAATGAGACAATGTATACTTATCAGTTTTAGGTCACCGGTCAAAGAGACTTTTTTTCTCTTCTCCACTACACACATGCCTGTGGCATGACCTCTGACCACAGTCAGGGCGCTCGCGTACAGATGCCTCGCACAAGCAAAGGAGCTCACGAAAACACAACACGGAATTCTTACGTGACAATATTCTAGCATGTGAATTAAAAGGTTGTCTTAGGCTGTCAGAAGCCAAGGGTTTATTAAAGGCCTGGTAGAGTTCCTTTTGTTTTAGTCACTCACCTCTGGCACAATATGAGAATATCAGAGTCACAGGTGGAAATGAGATGAATGAAAAATCAACCTGTCATGTTACATACTTCTATTTTTTGAGATATGCCACTTTAGTAGTAATGCCAGTTGTGGAATAGCCACCAGGGGCTTTTGCAATAGTGGCCAAATGAACATATTGATGGTTGACTTACTGCTGTATATTCCACATATTTTGTGAGTATGATATTTTGCAAAGTGGGACATGTGAAACAATTTCATGAGTGCCTGAATGAAAAAAGAGTATCATCCCTTTGAAGGAAAAAGGTTTGTGAGTTTCCCTACCTTGGACACTGTTGTACAGCGCATTGTGTTTCGCAAGTATCAGCCAACTCACAAATTTCCAAAAATTAAAACCCCGCTACCAGATATACCGTGTGTACAGTAATCACAAAGCAGTGACCAGTATGAGACCAAATGTTTTGTCCCGTCTCATTGGTCCATTATGGTCACTCTGCAGTCCTGCGTTTGGAACGATTAGCATGTAAAAGACGCATGAGAGAGAGAAAAAAAATGCAAATTCATGAAATTCTTTCATTGAGATGTTTTAAATGCAACTGATTGACAAATTGCCCTTCATCAATGTGCTTATTTACGTCGATATAGGGCAATTTGTCAATCAGTTGCACACACACACAAAAATGCAGTTGAGGCCTATTCAAAGGACATAAAGGCATGAATGCAAGCTGCTGAATGGATTTTGTCAAGGTTAGCCACTGCTAATTAAGTCCATCAGTCATATCTATGTTTAACTTTTAAAAAAAAATTAGGTGTCATAATATGAAGACACATTCAAATGAGAATGATATGCGCATATCAATTTTTAAGGGTCAGTAATAAGCACAAATAATGACCATGAATACATGTTCCAATTCATTTTATTTTTATATGCAAGAAAAGTGTAAGTATTTCTGCTAGGTTTGTCAGCAAATTGTCTGTTTGTGTGCCCAAACTTTTTTCTTGTTGATCTGTGTATGTGTGCAGAGAAAAAAAAAAGCAATACACAAAATTATTTAGGTAGTCTATAAATTGTCTTGTCTTCAACATTCCAGAATAACATGATCTTGAACATATTTTTGTAGGAGCTATGGTAATTGCTAAATACCACAACAACTGTGATAGAAAAAGCAATACAAGTGTACCAGTGTCAAAAGTGTCGAGAGTCGAATGAGCGTTGAAAATTGTTTACATTTCTTGAATCATTTTGATAAATGTGCATTCAACAAGGACATGTAAAGATTCAACAAGGACATGTAAAGATGAGATATCTGTGCCAACTACGTTTGCCTGTCCTGTGTCGTGGAATCAGTTGAACATAGTCCCACTCATGCCTGTTCGTCGGTGTGCTTTGTTTGTAGGAATGTAAGCATTGTGAAAATCATATGAGTGTGAATTAGTACGCATGATGGCTGGATAAATAAGCTTTTTAAGTATAGGCTTTCTTGAAGCTGTGAGTGCTTTGTACTTCATTCATTGTGAATCCCAAGCCATATGAAACAAGCAATCATACACTGCACCAATCAAACAGCAGGATTTGCAAAACAACTGTATCCCATGATAACCCACGATGCATCAGCTCAGTTGCCCAGTTTGCTGTCTCCCGTCTTGCCATATCTGGGCAACCTTTTCATTAACGTCCTTGAACCACTGATGCCTATATATGCATATTAAAGATGTTTGCATATTCAAAGACATGCATATTGGGGAGAGTGAAGTTCTGTATTAAACAATCAAAGTTTTGGGACCCACATTTCTCTATGGATGGCAGCCCCGCATTGCCCGTTCCTGCCAATTGCCTCAAGAGTTTTATGCGAGTGTTTTGCTGATTGCATTTTGATGTGGATTGTGTTAATCTGGCAGTGAGAACCAAGTGGGGTTTATGCAGACTTCCTTTTTGATCAATTTCAGTTCGTAAATTGCATCGTAGTTGTACTATTAGACAGAAATATTAATGTGAATTTTTCTTAATTTTGTTAGTGTATCATGAAAATATGATATGTTTTATTATGGAATTGTCATTGCGAGGTGACCCGCCCCAATTGTTGGCGAACACTACTGCTTTTGAGGAAAGAGAGAGAGAAAAAAAAAATATGTGAAATTTTGAAGTCAAATGGCATACAAATTTATGTGTATGATATAATGTCTCGCCTAATTGTGTGAGAAAATATGATGGACATATTTGCAATATCTTTGATACTGGTATTGCATCTTCAGTATACGCATGTAGCGCATTACTCCTGTTCATTGGAAGCATTCTTCATCCATCTAGACATGTTGTTTTGCCAAATTGAGAGTTGATCTGCTTTGTATAATCATGATTTTAGTGTCAGAGCATATGCCAGGGGATCAAACATTGATATGGCATAGCTTCTGTGGACATTTGTTATACTTTATTTTCATTTGTTCATTTGTTTGTAAAAGTTAAGATGAAATTCTAATTCAGATTTGATTCAGTTGTTGTGTCATATGGATGTATAGTACTGGCTTGTGTTGCAAATTTTTGAAAAAACATCCTGACGACTCAGCTCACTGGAAGGTACAGAAGGCTGAGAAATATGTCACTAACCATTCTATCGCTATATCTGTGTTGTTTGCTTCAATGAATCTTAATGAAGAATGGTGGGTTGTCAGTGAACAGCTCGTCGTGAATTATAATCAAGGTCAAAGTCACAAGATAAAAATGTCCCCACAGGAATGATCAAAGTATGGTTTGACCAGCTTTGGGAAAAACGTACAAAGTATGTAACCTGATTTACAACTTCATGCCAACTTTATCTCTTCAACTCCAATGTTTGTATGTCCCTTGACCCACCACATCTCAGGCATGTGTTTGCCTGTATATCTATTCGGAACAAATTTCTTTCCCCCTCCCCTCCCCATCTGCACAAAGGTGTACCAGGGAGGTGTGAGAGAGAACATACCGAGAAGATATTACTAGATTATAAGATACATTGTACATGGTGTTATGTTTGGACAAAAATCAGATGCAAAATTTGTTGAATTTGATATTGAATGTGATAACAATTTCATTGGTTAAAAGTAATCTATCATTACTAGTTGTTTTTAGGAGTTTCTATAGTATGCGATCATTGGAAGTCAATTATGGCTTTATCATGTCTTTTCTTTGTGACGTAATGGCTGGTCCACCAAATTTTATGTAAGGATATGTATTGATTGCATAGTCTTTTAATTAGCAAGTAGTGTCTGCTGTTTGTTTTGTTTTTTTGTTTTTTGTTTTCAGTAAAAATACAATGTGCATCTCGAAATGGGTCATATGGCTTTGATAGGGGGATTTTCTTTGCCAAGGCTGTGGTCATCTTGTGCGACTTAGCTTCTAGCTATACTACTTGGTCACATAAAGTCATGTGCTAAATCACAACAAAAATGTTGTTCTGTCATGTTCTATTTCATTCATGATGTTGCAAATATTCCACTACAGAATGTGCTATATTGCATTAATGGTAAACTAGCAGTATGATATTGTTCCTCTGTTATTTCATTATATTGAAATTACCTTGGATTTTGATGTGAAACAGGCAAAGGAGTTTTAATTCAGTTTTCTTGTCAGCATGACTGTATCTATTTTGTCTAGTATACCAGTAAGCGTTTCTTCCCATGATGAAAACATTACATGTGATTTAAGTACTTGTGTCTATTTGAACATTTCTATTCATGTTTTGTCCTCACTGATATTTGCACCATGTTACTCTTAATTCCACACGCAGGCTGCCGTGTTCATGTCGAAAATACTTTTTCTGTGAGTCCGATTTTAGAAATTGTGATTGTTGAATTTTTTTAATATATCTGTATTTTTGATAAGTATATTCCATAATCTGACATTTAAAAGAGCTCTTGATTTTAGAATTCAGTGCAAAGCAATCTATCTTTGTTTATGTGGTCACTTTGTTAGTCTTGTTTATTTTAGAGTATCATAACAAAATTTAATGACAATTTGCCTGCATGTATTTACTGTAAGTTTTCATCATGCAAATATAGAAGCATTACCCTTGATGAATAAAGCTCATTCATTTTTATATTCAGGCATGAGTTTGTGGAGTTGATGCACTGTAGCCTTTGCAAGTTTGGAGTTTAGTGACCAAGGCAATTATGTTGTATAAGATTTTTGAGAGTGATGGCACAGTGGAAAGGCAATTCTAACAGATTTTTACTTTGATATTTGCATGTGTTAAACTGGTATGCCAGTGTGTATGTTGGAGGTAAAGATCAACAGGTGCAGTCAGACTGGCAAAAGATTTAGAAGTTTGAGATCGCAATCTTCAAGTGTGACTGCTAGAAACTGAAACTTCGCAATCTTACCCACTTCTCTATCTCTTGCCAGACTGACTGCGCCAAATGAACAAATACGTGTCATGATTTCCTAGCAGGTTGATAACTGTAATCTTCGAGTGACAGCAACATCTACAGGATAGTCACTTCTCTCTCATTTAACACCTGTTTGATAGCTACGCAGTCCCGTTTTGGTAATTTCTTATCCATCGTCTTTAACAGCACATTTACTTGTCTTAGATATAGCACTCTCTTTTAAATCAAAGCCAATTTCTAACAAAGCTCATAAATAAGTTAGAATAGTACTTGATGTATGATTACACACATATATATATATATATATATATATATATATATATATATATATATATATATATATATATATATATACAATTTCTTCTAACAAGCCAAGTGTTTTTGTGAGTCTCCTTAAAGTCACTTGATTGCTTTGATTTACTTTGTAACTTTGTGTGGTGCATTCCTTTCACCTAAAAGTGACATTGACTGGTTGTATTTGACACAAAATACAGGCGCAACAAAAGACAGCGTTACAATACGTGATTGCCACACTGGTGCAGGTACCATGAGATGAAGGTTGTAATAGTCTGTACACCATTGTAACACTGATACAGGTACTAGTGTACCATGAGATGAAAGGTATGATATTCTCTACACCATTAATTGTAACACCAGTACAGATACAAGTGTACCACGAGATGAAGGGTGTAATAGTCTGTACTATCTGGTTATACTTTAATATACATGTTCAAGAGTACCATGAGATGAAGAATGTAATAGTCTGTACACTATTGTAACACTAATACAGGTACAAGTGTATCATGAGATGAAGGGTGTAATAGTCTGTATACCATTGTAACACTAATACAGGTTCAAGAGTACCACGAGATGAAGGGTGTAATAGTCTGTCATTGTAACACTAATACAGGTTCAAGAGTACCATGAGATGAAGGATGTAATAGTCTGTACACCATTGTAACACTAATACAGGTACAAGTGTATCATGAGATGAAGGGTGTAATAGTCTGTACACCATTGTAACACTAATACAGGTTCAAGAGTACCATGAGATGAAGGATGGAATAGTCTGTACACTAGTGTAACACTAATATAGATACAAGTGTATCATGAGATGAAGGGTGTGTAGTCTATATATTATTGTAGTACTGGTACAGATACTCATAAAATGGGGTGCGACATGTTGTGTACTCAAGATGTTTTCACTGTATGCTTCTTAAAGTTACAGATCTGTTTTTCTCTTTTTTATTCTGTTTTTAATTTTTGCTTTGATTTGTTTGTTTTTTTTTTTCCTGGAAGCCCTGGAAGGATCGGTTATAACCCTACTACTGTAGAAGTGGATTTTTTCGTGGGACTAATTTTTTTGCGCTTTGCCGGGTCAGAAGAGTTTCGCCTGTTTTTAATTCCGCGGAATCAAGACATCATGCACAGGAACGTATGACAGGCAAAAATATTCGCGTGCTTTTATTTTCGCGCTAGTTTGTGGTTGCGCGAAATGCACGAAAATTTCAACGCCGCGAAAATGTCCACTTTTACAGTAATCCTTATCTTTAGCACTGGCCATTGCATGAAACCCTTTCATCCGTAACAGAAAGGGTCTGTGCAGCTGACCTCATGGCCAAGCTGTTGAGAATGAGCATACTTTCAATAGTGCACTACATGAATTTCAGCTATGTGTACTATGTGCATTGATATCTTAAAAGTAAAAAAAAAAGTAGATAAAACACCAATACTTTGAGATTGCACAGTGACATATGCCTTATTGGTCTCATGCATCATTGTAACAAGCATGTTGATGTGAGGATCACACTTTTCAATAAATGAAATAATATCTTTTACTACAGTAACATCAAAACTGTTTCTTGGGGTCTTCTGTTCCTGTCAAATACCAAAAGAGAAGTTGGTTTTTTTTAGGATCTTGGGTTTACCCAATGCAGACGTTAAATCATGCCTCCTTGTTATGGCTTTTGCCTGGTATTTTATTTTTGCCATGTAGATGTCATCTCAATGACACATGTTCATTTCTTTTATACACAGCTATGTGTGCACTGGATGTAACACTTATTAGAGTTAGTACAGAGTACCAAAGTGATGATATCCGAATCATCTGTTTATACTGCTTTGTTGGAATCAGATGTGAGCATGGTGAGCATCAGGCCAGGTGAGGTTGTTTGGAACCAGTTTCCATGGCGATAAATGGTGATAACATCACACTTTGTTACTCTATTCTTCTATGCTTCAAAAACATGTTTTTGTGTGTGTGAGTGTGTGTGTGTGTGTGTGTGTGTGTGTGTGTGTTTGACTGTCATTGCAAGTGTTGGGATATCATGACAAGCATGCATACATATTGTACAGTACATGTATTTTATGTTTTTGCTAAAGACAGTGTACTGTAAAACGAGGAATGTTCCCGTGCATTTTGATTTCGCAAATTTCACGAGCCAAGATTCGCGAAATTCAAATGCACACAGAAGCTGGTGTTTATTCAAGGGTAGCCGAGTCTGAAAAGGCACCTCGGCTAAATAAGACCGAAGTGAGGGAAACGGTTCCCTTGTCAGTGACGATGTACGATTACACAATCATTGTCTGAATGTACTCATTAAGATGCACGTAATCAGGTGGCGGTGGTGTAGATTGGATCACAGACAGACTTCTGTTCATAGACCATTAATGTATACATAGTAGGTCCTACGTGTCCTAGCTTTTTTATGTGTCAGATTTTTCCCAAAATTTTAGTTCATCTATTTCACTGATCTTTCTGTTTTCATACAAAGTAACATAACATCGGGATGAAATGTCCCTTTCATGAAAGTGTTTTAGATATTTTCTTATTTCAGTTTAGTTCTTGATTTTCAGCTTATTTTTCAACAGCAACTTGTATGTGATACAACAGGAAATGAGGTACAGGCTAGTTAGGCAAGATATATCCCAAGGAATTACCTCAAATGAAATTTCCCAAACACATGTAGAAAGACAAAAGAGCTTTTTGACAATGATTTGAGGCAAGGGTGTGCCTGATGTATTTGTATTTGAGTTGATGTTCAGTCCATTTCAAGTCTATTCTGTGAGAAAAAATAAATAAATCAGAATCCTCAGCTTCTCAAAACTATTCATCCCAGAATTACATTTCCTATTGTGACTTCATTGTAAAAAAAAAAGAAAAAGAAAAAAAAAAAGGAAACCTTGCTAAAGAGTACATGTACATAGTAATGATGTTGCTAATTTAAAGCCTTGACATACTTAGGGGGAAAACATCACATCTTTCCTTCCTCAGTCAAGCAAGGCAACATGACTCATGAAAGCAAGTATAAAGTCAAGGCAAGAATTTGCTGACCATCAAATTATTATGATTGAGTGGACACCTTTTTTAATGAATATTTGATGACAGTACTTTTCAACTTACGTTGGCTACATCAAGTTGTCATGATTTTAACATTATTCAAGCATTAAGTAAATTACTGTTAGGTAAGGGATGATGGTATTGTGACCATTTGTTAACTATTATAAAAAGAGACTCAGAAAACAATGAGATGACATTGGAATGTCAAAAACTTTTGTTTGTTTGTTTCCCCCTACTATGCTGCAAAAATTTTGGACTGCTTTTGTTTCACCATGAGCAGCACAATGTAACTTTCTTCTTGGCATAAATTCCCCTTAATATCCAGAGTAAAAACCTTTTGAATATGTGTACACATACGTTAAGAGTATACTGTGAGGCAGAAGCATTTTGGCTTTTTTTTTTTTTTTAAGGAAGCCATCTGATATGCATATCCCTGGGTATGAATACGCACATGCTTTGAATTATATCATTCCTGAGAACACAGACACCAAGCTAGCAGAAAAACCTTAAAAGTATCCACATTAGTAATCTGTCAATGACTAGTACAGTGACAATACAAATATTCCCCCTCCCCCATCAAGGTATTTTACATAGCAATGATGATAATGTGCCATCAAGAGTATGGAAATAAAAGCCCGAAGACTGTGATAAGCAAGGACTAAAAACCACATGGGAATCATAAATATATATGCAACAAGTGATATATCTCATTCATTGTTTTCACAGACCTTTTCATTCCTTTACTCCTCAAAATCAATGTTTTCACTAATCCTACGGAAAATGACATCTCTTACAAATAAAGCAAACTTTAAAACAGAACTCAATATCTGTTTGTGTATTTTGATTTACAATTGTCTTTTCTATGACATGAAATAGTCGTTAAATATTGCGTTTCATGCAAAGTCTGCATTAAAAATGCAATATAGAAATGTGGCAGGGTCTCCAATGGATGCCTGTCATGGCAGTACACTGTACACTAACAAAATGCACTGTCACACCAAGGGTGTAAAATATATCTGCAGCTTATCACTTTAAAACTAAAATATGAGACCACTGCAAATTCAAATACTAGTATGTTTCGAAAAAAGAGAGGTTCATAAAGAAAAAAAAAAACACCTTACAATGCTATGAATTGTAATGGCTGATTTGCTCCAAATAGAGATTGATACAGAAAAATGCCATTTCATCTAAGAAACGTAAAAATGTGAATGCTGTAATACAAATGACTTCAAATGAGAGCAATACATAACATACATAAATATTCCATCTGAAATATACAATGCTACAAGACAAATTTATACACATGCAAAAATTAGAACTGCAATGGCAATATTACGTGATCAAAAAAAACCCAAAGTAATATGTCTGTCAAATTAACAGGAGATATGCACAAAGATCTGGGAGACCAGCAATTGAAACAAAAATTCTCTTCGATTGGCAAAGCTTCAAATTCTTGTGGGTCATTACATCATATTTTCATGTACATATGAGTGCAGAAATTTTAAAAACCAGTCTCTACCAATTCCAAGAATGTAAGCAGAGAACGATGATTCATAAACTGATTACCTATATTCACTGTATTTTTTTCCAATTCACATATTTTTCTTGTTGATAACAATTTTTGCTAAGGCACATGTCAAGTCTTAAGATCCCAGTCTGCTAAAGACGTTTGTCTTGGATGGTCCACCAGCTGCAGCTGTTGTTGGCATCTTCTTTAAAGCGCCACCTCCGAGGGTCACTGTCACACTTGGAGTGGTGGAGGACACTTCTGCCTTCATGACTCCCAGTCTGTCTTGGACACTTGATTTCTTTGTCGGAATTGACGAGGCCATGGGCGACGTGCCCAGCCTCTTCAGGAGCCTCGACCCTTCTGTGGGAGTGGCGCCAGATCCAACTCTAGGACTTGGCGCAACTTTTTGAGGTGTCTGTAGTGTAAGCCTGTTCTTCATGGAGCCCGGCCGCCCACCTAGGGTTACAGTCACCGTTTGTTTCATGGTGCTGGTTTCTTGTGCCAGGCTGCTGCTAGCCGTAGCTGCGGCGGGTGCACCCAGCCTGACCTGCATCGATCGCTTTATGGCAGGCTTTCCCGTGCCAGCAGAGGTGGTTCCTTTGCCAGAGACTGCAAGGTCACTGCTGCCAAGCCGATCAAGCACCTTGGACTTGACACCAACAGCATCCATGTGAGTTGTTGTGGAGACCTCCGCTTTCTGCACCCCAAGCCGGTCCATCACAGTTTGCTTTGGGGTACCCATATTCAGCCTCTTTGCACCACCTATTGTCACAGTTACTTTCTGCTTGGTACCGACTGCAGTTCCCATGGCACCTTTTGTCTTGTTGACAGGTGCGCCCAACCTTGCCATGAGACTCTGAGGTGGGCTGCCAATACTACTGGCACCTGGTGTACTGCTCTTTGTCCTTGACTTCAGGGTTACAGCAGGACTTGGCGCCGACTTCCGCGGAGCACCAAGGGTGACCTTCACTGACGTAGGTTTGACCAGTTTGGCTGTGGACGTCTTCAGCATGGTGGTCTGAGCGTCTGGTGACGACAGGGTCTTCAAAACACCCTGGTACTCCACCACTGACCCGCCATCACTGCCATCGGAAAGACTGCGTTGCCGTTGACCTCCCAGTCGGTTGAAAACAGAGGGGGAACTGGCAGCCTGATTGTGAGATTAAAGCATTACTTAAAGGGTGTGTACAGTTCTGGTCGAGGTGAGAATTTAGCTTTTAACGTTTTGCGAGATATTCAGAAACCACTCTATGAGATGTCAAAGATCATGCAATTCTAAGGGGTATCAAAAGTTTATTTGATGATAATCGGTTTTGAAATGGCTGAGATATCCAAAAACAAGGTGAAACAAAGAGATCCTAATAAAGTTGTGGCATGTCGCCTTTTATTATTAGCACTTTTTTTTAATATCTCAGCCATTTGAAAACCAATTTTCATCAAATAAGCGTTGAATCCTACTTAAAATTACATGCTCCTTCATATTTCAAAAGAGGCTTTTCATTATCTCACTTAGGAATGGTCAAAACATGAATCCCTACCTCAACCAGTACTGTACAGTCCCTTTAAGAGACCTTCCTGAAATTATAATGAGCACAAGCCCATCAGATATAAACAATGAAAGTCATCAGATTTATTTTTTGATTGATGACATACCAACACAACTGAATGAGACAAGATAGTGAATTTCTTTCCTCCATCATTGCTCAAAAGTGAAATTACATACTATGATCATGGTCTTGTTTTCTTTGTCGGAACGGTGCAACAGTGAGGTATATAAACAAGTACTGCAATGTTATAGCAAGTAGCAAGCATGTTAACAGGAAGAAGAGTAGAGATACAACCATTATTTTTGCACATCACTGCCATGTTGATAGAAATGACACAGAAAAATCTCTAATAATCAACACTATTGTTTACGATTTTTGCCTGCACTGATGGTATATGCTATGTAAACATGAACTTGCAAATGCCTGATGGGTCTTAAACTTATTTTCTAGTGATATAAGGTACTCTTTGCCAATCAAACATATTCTGTGTCTATTGTATTAAAAAAAAAAATTGTCTGCAAAGGATAATCTTTACCACATTTTAAGATCAGTACATTGATATTTCTTACCCCTCCCTCCATACTTTGCTTTGTATGACTGACAGAAATGATGCACTAGGGATGATGAAGCTCTTACCTGCTTTGAAGTCGATTGTGTGGGTGTGGGACTGTTTCCTGAGCCCAGCCGTGCAAACACTGAGGATTTCTTCTCATCAACAGACCCTGGTCAATGGAGAAAAAGAAAGAAAAACATCAAAATCATATTCACGGCATGACAATGAAAAAAAGAAAAAAAAAAGTATAAGGTCTATTCCGTACCAAGTTGCTCACTCATGGGTCAAACAGAACAGTGGTTTCACACTATATTAAACCATTACAGAAATGCACACAAAAGAGACATTCCTTAAATAAACTGCAAAAGACAATGGGAGGTTACTCATAAGACTGAGTAGAAAGCACAGAAGTATCAGCTGTACTGGTTTTTCTTTGATGACTGGTTTATGCATCTCAAATGAAGTACTACACATGCCACAAAACAATCCACAATTTGATGCCTAAATGTATTTGTAACCATTTAAAGTGGAATGAATAAATAACCTACCTGCTGGTGACATTAAGTTTGATAACTATGCACAAAAGGATATCAAATGAATGCAACTGCCTCATATTTTATACGTATGTTTGGTTAAATCACACTGTAATCACTGTCATTTAATCACTGTAATTCAGTCACTGTCATTCATCAGTTATAATATTGTCATAATCAGGATATGCTGTATCAATTTAAAAAAAAAAAATCATGAGAAAGATAGAGAGAGAGTGGGATAACAGTACTAGTAACCTTTTCTTTCATCATTGCCATCATCTTACCCATTATCATCATTAACATCATCTTAATCATCATTTCATAAATATTGTTATGATCAGTATCATCATCTTGAACACTAGTAGTGGTGGTAGCAGTGGTTAAAGTATTTTCATTATTGCAGTCACTTTAAAGGAGACCTCCAGATGATTTTTAGATTTTCACATTTGAACAACTATAAATTAGTAATAATGAGGACAGAGTTTCAGAATTTGTGATAATTGGGATGAAGAATAAGAATAATTTCAACATTTAGAACAAATTGCAATGAACAAGGATGATGACATGGCAGAGTCACCATAAGAATGCATGAGTTGGGTCTCAAGGAAGCAGAACAAAAGAAGAAGGCATGCATAAATTATACACAGGTGAACTCGCAAGCAAGCGGTATTGTAATGGAATTACACTGCTACATTTCTGAAATATGTGAACCTCCTATGTCATCATCCTTGTTCAGTGTAATTTGTTTAAGGTTTTTCAAAGTATTGTTTTTCTGCTTAAGAACAACAATAAATTCCACAAATCTATACATGGAGTTGTTGATTTATGTACTACATGATGTGAAATTATGAAAATTGTCTGGAATGTCCCTTTAACTACTTCCATTGCCGCTTCCTACTGTTACAACCAAGATCATGATCATCATTGGCATCGGTATCATCATCATCATCATCATCATCATCATCATCATCATCATCATCATCATCCTCAACACCAACATCAGTGCCGACACCATCATCACCTTGGATGCCCTGCGGTGGTGTTTGTGGCTGCGGCAGCTGCTCATGCTGCTGCTGGCGCTTCTGCTCCAGAATCTTCTGCGTCCTGGGCGTGCTGCCCTTGGGCATGCTGACGATGTACTTGCCCTCCTCCTCTGGCTTCACCATGCGGGGTCGCTTGATGGGCACAACCTCGGCAGTGTCTGCCAGCCCCACGGCCCCCTTCTTGGCTCCTGTTTGCGGGCAAAGCGGGAAATCAACCCATCAAGTCCTGGGGCAGGGGGGGGGGGGGAGGGGATTTTGCTGCAGGATTTCTTATCCTATCATCATTCAATTAGCACCTATGAATTTCATTGCATTACTTTCTACAAATAAAATATCAGATGGTATTGGTACAATACACGCAATCTAGACATAATCAGGAAGAAATATAATACACAAAGTTTGCTAAATTGAGAGAGAAACAGGCAGTCAAGCCTTCCAAAATGTGTTTCCAATCTAAGAATCAATTATGAATTTAGCAACAAAAGAGAATCTTGATATTTATTTGATATGTACAACAAAGATCTCAGACAAGAAAATTCTTCACTTTAGCTCAATTCGCACTAACAAGGAATATAAAAATTGTGATAAAAGTTATAAGGCCTAACCACAGAACTGTTTTCTGGGACTTTGTGGTCCAAATTCACAAAGGTAGTTTAAATTTAGTCCATGGATTGTGTCGTTTTTTTGTTTTGTTTTTACACTGCCAAAATCAACACGACTAATCATAGTGTACACTAGCAGACATAAAACAATGAGCACTTGCTGACACAAACACATGAAAGGTATGCCTATTTAGTGATTGTTTTAGTCCATGGACTTAATTTTAAACACA
The DNA here is from genome assembly GCF_040938485.1 of Diadema antillarum. Lineage (NCBI taxonomy): Eukaryota > Metazoa > Echinodermata > Echinoidea > Diadematoida > Diadematidae > Diadema > Diadema antillarum. The sequence continues at coordinate 86,693 of NW_027272792.1, forward strand.
GATTTGATTTAAACTATGGTACCTTTGTGAAATTTGGGCCAATGGGTTTTAATGAAGTGTTTTCCAATCACTTCACTCAAGCTTGGATGTTATAGGACTCACATTTAGCAGATGCATTTTGACTGATCACTTTAGATGTGATAAGATTAACAAGTATAGCACTCTCCAATCTCTTCACTCAAGCTTTGATGTTATGGGATTCCCATTCAGTAGATGCATTTTGACTGATTGCTTTAGGTGTGACAAGTTTAACAAGTATAGTTTCCTACAGGTTGTATTAGATAACTTCATTATTTGTATTTGATCGTTTTGTGTGTGCGTGTGTGTGTTGCAAGATGGTAAAAGTAGAATAGAGGATATATACTGCTGTGATGTTCCCATTTTCAAAGAAAGCTGAACGTACCTTCTTGGGAGATACAACTACCACAGTACTTTGTCTACACCTGATTAAAGAGATGAAAAGAGTAACTGGTACGTCCATCCTTACCAACTGTCACATCACTCAATAATGTGACAATAATGTAATACGACTTGACAGATTTTACAATTTGCATGCTCCTTGAAATTATTATAAATAAATAATCAACATGCATAATAAACCTCAGGAAATCACTCTCTTTTTCTGTATTTTTGTATTCACCTCCTGTTGGCACTGCTCCAAGTCTCACTGCCATTGAAGGCGAGACTGTGACCTTTGAACTGCTACTTTCCATGATGCCTTCTTTCCTCATGTAATGTTCCAGCATTCTGCTACCAGCTGTGAACAGTAAATGCATCAGCTTGTCACTTACAGTACATGACATCCAATACACATTTATACAGTATTATATGAATAAAATTACTGACAGTATTGGAAACAGTGAAATATGGGGTTTTATTTTCAATGAAATATCCAACAACCAGCAATGAAAATAGGTGTTTTGGGGGTTTTATTTAATGAAACAAGAGCAAAACTGACAGTAAAGTTGCCACCATTCTAACATCACCTAATGACAGTTTCTCATGGCATAAAGACAATACGGTACTTTATATGCCATGGTATTTTGTGAGTTAATTCTGTGAAATGGGTCTTAATGATAATTTACATGAGTGGTTGAATTCATCTTCAAGAGCAGACCCACAAGGAGCAAATGAGAAAGAAGTATCATCCATTTTCAATGAAAAGGTTAATGATTTTCCACATTGGAGACAACAAAACAGCTGATTTGTGTTATGTCTGGCAATATTTTGTGAGATTTAATTTCATTAATATCTATTTGCAAACATTAAAACAGCGAGAATCATACAGTGTATATACATTACATTGACTTTAAAAAATTACCCTGGAAAATTGCTATTCGTACTTCTTAGCCTAGCCAATAAACAACTGACTTTCATCTCATTTATGTCCTCTTTATCCACAGCAAGTCAGCACACATACAGCATATTTCGGACTTCAAAACTTGCGACCTACAAATCTTCTGACTCAAAAGTCATCTAACGCAATTAAGGAAATCTTTTATACAGAAGTAATGAATCAGTCAATGTGATTTCACATTCTTCTTACGTGTCGTCTGTCGCTTTACTGCCACCTTTGCATCCGGATCAGTGGAGAGTGATGTAATGGCAGGCTTCTCGTTCTCATACTGAAGTAGAAATAAAATATGACAAATCACATAAAGCATATCCATGCATATACATGTGCATGAAATTACCTGCTGCATATATGCTATAAAAGATTTTCTCCTCTTCTTTTCTATGCCCCTGTCCTTCACTTCTGAAAATGTTTCATTACCAGCGTTTGGCACTAACAGAAACAAACAATTTTGATGTCAGCAAGATTCTCATCAAATGTCATTAGTAAAAATGCTTTGGGGCCTGAGAGAGTCAGTACTGTAAATCCCTCCAATGCTGGATTTTGTGACCTTTCGATCAGGAGCAACTGTTCAAACCGAAATAGCATACTGTCACATTCATTTCAGTCTACTATCATGGAACAGATGAAAAAGCCTCAGATGCAATGTAAGGGGTACATATATTCTATAAGAAAGTTATGAGATGCAAATTCTATGTAAGGGGTACATGCTCTACAAGAAAGTTATAATATTATTTCCCCATCAGTCTGTCCCCGTTCACAATTACTTACCATCACGTGAGCTGTCTTTGCATACTTGAGGATGGCAATGACGTCTCCCATGATCCCAATGCCCATCTCCTTGAGGTACTCTTTGGTCAGGTCCATCAGCATACTCTTTTGGATGCGGTTATCCAGGAACACCATGGCATACTTGGCAGCGGGACCTGGGGGAATGCCAGCCGCTGTGAAAAACCTGATCCACTCTGACATTTCTGTGGAAGCACGAAGCAAGAGCAGCATGAGCAGAAAATTGGGCAACCAGTAGTAATATTTCAACATTAATATACTTTTTGACATGTAACTCAACAAATGTTGTAGACTGACTAGGGCCCCATTTCATAAATAAAGGCAGTGTATACAACCACACGCGTGTGTCTTTACCATCCAGCCACACGAGTGTGGTTGTAGCCGTGGCCCAAGTCGCTGGATACAGCCACACTCGTGTGTATAAATGTACAGTGTGTACATATCATATCCACACACACACGGAGAAGCTGAACGCCGTGCGTGTCAAGCACATGAACACCACACAACCAGCTTGCTCTCAAAGCAATGAAAGTAACCTCATTTTCATACCTTCTTATATTGTTTTCTTACAAATATTTTTTTTTTCGCTCCGTTCTAATCGTGTTTGCTTGATACGGTGGGTTTAGAATTAATAGCAAAGTTACAACTGCCGCTAAATTGGGGGACTTTGGATTGACATCTCTAGACTGCTGGTGGTAGGCCCTACATCGTGACTTTGGGTGCCAGCGATCGCTCAGCGCAGCGCAGCAGCAGCCTAGCGCTAGCCAGCGCAGTTATGCCGCCGCCCACACCAGCAGGGACTCGCACGCCGGCTGCCTGTGTACACTAGGTGCGCGATTTGTGACTACATACGAGTTACTGGAACTGAACGAAGGCGAAGTCTCAATAACGACGCAATGCATCATCAATCGTAAATCAAAGTGCAAAATCAATCGTAACTTTGCTATTGATTTTGAATTCATCTTATCAAATAAAGAAAATGAGAATTAAGTTCAAAGGTGCATAGTCCCGGTAGTGTAGAGGGCGCTGTTGATGATATTGCCGATCACTGTCAGCATTGATACGAAGATTACCGAAGTTGAGCTGTCATCAAGAGTAAAGTACGTAGGTGTTGCTAAGTAACGTTGCCTTCGTTGTCTTCTATTGCGCATCGCGCAGTCTGTAGTAATGCCAGGGTGCGTACATATGTGCTTGTTATTATGACATCACAAAAGAGGTTTGCTAAAGCTGTCATCCCCCTCAGCCGAATCATGAGCCGAACTGTGATCGGACCACTGACTACAGTGGATCGGACTTCTTCGGACTCGGGGAAGTGGGCCAAAGCGTAAGCGCTAAAGAGGAGTTGATAGCGTAGGTCTCTATAGGAAACTTGCGCCGTGCGCCCGCGTATGCATTTGACTAAAACACCGGGACCATGCATCTTTAAAATGAAAAAGTAAATTTGTCTAGATGGTGAAATAATATTAAATGAAATTAATCTAGGAGGTAGGTTCATCGCTTTGCACGCTGTGCGGCGGTCAGTGTCAGTGGTACATCATATCGCGTGTTGATGTGGCCATACACAGCTTGTTCCCCACTACCCTAACTGCGACCAGCAGCCCCAACGTACAACGTACAGTGTTGGGGATGCGCCGTTTTGGCCTCGATATTTTAATGTTGTACCAAACGGGTGCCGTTCCGGCGCTGTATTTCCTTAATTTTTCAACAAAAACTACTGGGAATACTTACATGGGTGGACTAAACCTAAATGATTCACATCGGCGACTGTTTGATGCATTTCATTGCTTATGATGCAGAAAATGCTGTCTTATAAGGCAAATATCTTCAGCTCACCGATGCTCACTAAAACTCACAATCACTTGCACATGCGCACACAATGCATTCAGTGCAGTGCATTGACAGCTGTATTACTCGCTACATGATGCATATTCACCGTGCGATGATGCATTATTCATATCCTTTTGCGTCCGTAACGTTGACGTCATTGTTTACGCATGCGTAGATGCGTACTGATGGATATACACGTTCAAAATAGCAGCAAAGCGCTCCACTAGGGCAGACCGCCTACTCCTAAAAAATGTGGAAAATTATTCAGTTTCCAGATAAATTGGTGAGAAGGACCAAGGCAATGGGGTAGTGTATATTTCATTTTATATTGTCACTGTGTTTATGATGGACATTTAGCCATGGTTTATTTGTGAAGTTGCCGTATATGTGGCAATAGGGAGTTGTTCGTGATTCTCACTTGAACGAAACTGCGGGGTAGCCGCCAGGACCCCGCCGCAGAGCGGCGGGTCTCCGGGGCTACCCACTACCCTATACTCAGTATAGAAACAGGGTCTACTGCAGTATACTAGCGGGGCCATAACTTCTACGTGTGTGTAGATATGTACATTACACACAAGTGTGGCTGTATCCAGTGACTTGGGCCACGGCTACAACCACATTCGTGTGGCTGGATGGTAAAGACACACGCGTGTGGTTGGACTTGTAATTTCATTGTATAAATTTACACTGCCACACGATGTTAGTAGGATGAGGGCAACTCTTGCTGGAATGGCAACTTCCATCCGCAACAGCCAATCAGGAAGCTGGATTCTTGTCATTACAATGACAATTGCCATTCCAGCAGGAGTTGCTAACAGTATCATAATTCATATCAACTTTCTTTTTTTTTATGAAATGGGGCCTAACTAGGATAACTGTTAGTGTTAGATCTACAGTGCAGTGACTGAATGATAACTTTGAAATAAACGTGTGGGACTGTACAAGGCGAGAGCTTCTCATCAATGATGAAGATCAATCCAGCTACTTCACAAGCTTAAAAACATCCCAAACCCCCCAAAAATAACAATCAGAGCTAAATTGGCATGAGCAAAGTAAATACGCCACCACTTATCATAAATGAAATATGACTGTACAGGAAGGTTACCTTTATTCGCCGACATTTTTGCCCCAAAAAACGTAGATTTCTCCCAAACATACGAAACGCTAACACGCATGAAACAGAAGATGGCGCTATTGAGAGATTTTTACTCCCACTGCTCCCGAGAGAGCGTGAGCAGTGAGATGACTTTCTCCCTCCCGTCTCCGCACAGGCTGCTGGTGGTGGTGTGGACTTGGAAGACCGTAAGAAAAGAGATTAGATGGTTGATGCCACATTCCGTGAGTCAGCCGGAATGATGAATTGGATTATGGCTCCCAGACTTTTTCCTCTCTTGATGTTTTATTCTTTTCGTTAAATTGTTGACTAAATGAAATGAGGTTTGAGGGCATGAAACTTCAACGATTCTGATATTTTAAATCTTTGTCTTCTTGAATTTTCATACAATATACATTGGGTTTTTTTAAGTTAATTTCAGACAGCTTTGTGTGAATTACCACAGTCTTCCAAACTCAAAGTAGTCACAGATTATCATAGACACGTATTATGTCTGTTTGTCCTTTATCCAGTACTGTGAGTAATGGACAAAAATGGATACCTCTTCTTTCATTCGTTTTCTTATTTTTTTTTAATCTGTTCTCATTCCGACATCGAAATTTGGACAAATTATCGGGAAATGTATTTTTCTTTTCAATAATTGAATTTAGGGTAACCCAAACGTTGCAAGGGACTGTAAACAAACGTAACTTACAAATAAGTGAAAATCTTCTATGAAAGCATAGTTGTATCTTCAATCCATACTTACATCCCTATTTAATGCATGGAGCAATGCATGGAGCAAACGCAATCACGGATTACCGGTTACAGTACTTGGATGGTATAGCTGCTTTCCCAAGTGTTAAGATCATTAATTGGCCACCATGGGGCGCAAGTCATCCTTTGTTTGAACGTGACTGATGAATTCCATTTATTGTTACGTCGGACAAGCCCATGGACTTCAAAATGTCGCTTTGAAAACGAGTGAAGTGCCTAACCAACTGATTATGAAGGAAGGCGACTGGGCGAAAAAATGGATGATGGATTTGAACACAGATAAATGTAAGGTTTTGATGATACAATCCAGGAAAAGAAGTAAGGTGCAACACGTGTATCATCTAAATAACGCCCCTCTTGAATCTGTTGAATCCGTGAAGTACTTGGGTGTAACCATCACTTCTGATTTGAAGTGGACCCAACACATCAACAATACTGTCAATAAAGCCAATAACGTGCTTGCATTTCTAAAACGCAATCTTCGCATAAAATCTTCTGATGTTAAAGCCACAGCTTACAAAACATTGGTTCGACCAATTTATTGTTGAGTATGCTTCCACAGTTTGGGACCCATCTACCAAGAACCTAATCCACCAAGTGGAAATGGTCCAGAGAAGAGCTGCGCGATTCACTTTAAATCGCTACCATAACACCTCGAGTGTCACCAAAATGCTACAAGAACTTAATTGGACCACTCTGGAACAGCGCAGAGAAAATGACAGGCTAATTATGATGTACAAAATACACAATAATCTCACTCCTCTTTCAGCACATCCAGACTATATCATCAAACAGGCTACTCAGTTAACGAGAGCCTCGCAACCACACTCCTATCAGGTACCATATTCGAGAACTGAATCGCATCGCCATTCGTTCTTCCCAAGAACTGTAAGGAACTGGAATTCCCTGTCGTCAGAAATTGTTTCAGCGCCATCTGTGGGATCATTTCGAAACCGTCTAACGGTTGATCACAGTGGCTAGTATTTTCGTCAAATTTTCTATGTGCTTGTAAATATCTGTAAATAAATTGTATTATAATGTAAATAGCACCAGTCTGCAAGAATCTTCAGTCTATTGAAGGAGGCAGACTTAATCAGAAGAAGAAGAAGGCCGTTAGATTGTACCCGATGATGTGCACATGAGCTAACTCCGAACTGTATAAACAGATTCTAGTAACCAGGGAGGTGAGAGACTGATGTTAAACTATAGAAGTCATACAAGGCCTGGCGGGATTTCGGAGGACAATAAAAGAGATTGTTGCACGGGCAGGCCGAAAAGGGGTGGGGGGGGGGGTGGTGGAGAATGAAGACGTAACAATAATGTGCTCAGAAACAAGGGATTTGCAGACTGAAGCAAAGGTCGACTATACCCGAACTTATAATGGGGTATTATGATAATAAACGCGTATATTCATATCCTTCATGAATGAACCCATATTTCCTGATTTGTCATGTCCACTGCATGCGGGCGGTATACTGCATGATCGTCTGTGCTGTATATAGTAATATTATATTATGCAAACAAAAACCAAAGCTAGTATCGATTCTTTTTTTTCAAGTGACAGTGTCTTGCAATTTTGATTAAAAAATTCATTTGGGGATATAAACGAAATGTATATCATACACTTTTTCGACCTCATGTGAATAAGGATTCCTCAGTGACAGAAATTGCATTGTTTTCTTTTGGTCTGCGTCTCTCAGAAAAGTGCTATTCGCATGTCACCTCGGAATCCATCATTTCAAATACAGCGGCTCTTGGTGTATATATTTTGCTTAATATAATTCTGAAGAGTTTGATAGCAAAACGGAATTCAAACATTTTAGATTAAATCCATCATGAGATAGAGCTAAATTAAACTTCTCCAGTGAAACCTCACTGATTACATAGCAAGGAATATTCTCGAAGTTATGGTTAAGAATATCACATCATCTTTTTAAAAATAATTTCCTTTGTTTTTAGCAGCTTTGATATCAATTAAATCAAATTAAAGGGTGTGTACAGTTCTGGTCGAGGTGAGGATTTAGCTTTTAACGTTTTGTGAGATATTCAGAAACCACTCTATGAGATGTCAAAGAGCATGCAGTTCTAAGGGGTATCAAAAGTTTATTCGATGAAAATCGGTTTTGACATGGCTGAGATATCCCAAAACAAGGTGAAACAAAGAGATCCTAATAAAGTTGTGGCATGTCGCCTTTTATTATTAGCTCTTTTTTGGATATCTCAGCCATTTCAAAACCGATTTTCATCAAATAAACGTTGAATCCTTCTTAAAATAACATGCTCTTTCATATTTCATAAGAGGTTTCTCATTATCTCAATTAGGAATGTTCAAAACATGAATCCCCACCTCAACCAGTACTGTACAGTCCCTTTAACAAGAATGAAGTTATCTCGTTTGTGATCAAACTCCACAATTTGATTACAAGTATATATATAGATGGAGAGAGAGAGAGGGGGGGGGGGGGGAGGGAGGGAGAGTGAGAGATCTAATGTGGTTGTATTTATGTCTTGTGTTTAACCCTCTGCATGTCACATTAATTACCTCTTCATAAGTTTGTGTGCAAAATTTGTGCACATTTGAGTCATTGGTACGAAAGGAGTTAATCAGTGCTAATGTTTGAGGTGATAAAGAATTGCTGCCAATAACATTGTCCGGGGAATTCATGGATCCTTAATTTAAATCGATAATTGATAGTCAGCTTTCTACCAAGTCTCTTTGAATTGTAGGTTAATACGTCAGTCAATACATGGCACTGCATACTGTCTTGTAAATAGTAATTCGTCGGTTTTTTAAAGTTTGATTGTTTGTTTTGATGATATACAGCCGATCCCCATAGCATTGAGCAGACACAACGGAATTCAATCTGGAGAAAACAAGAAACTCAGCAGCTAGTGCACTAAATATATTCTAATTTTTTCTAAGACAAGTTTGTTTCCATTAAAACAATCAAAGTCAACACCCAGAAACCAAGATTCTCGTCATGCAGAGACTGTAAAAGTTTATCTAACGCATCTCCCACATATTATAATATCACAAAAATATCAAATTATATATTTTTTATATTCCAACTTCCAGTTACAATAAGTTGTTTTACAGCAGGTAGGATTACTGAAAACCTATGGCAAGATACTGTCATGGTAACTAGATTTATTCCAAGTAACAGCGCAAATCACATAAAAAGTGAGAAACGAGAAAGAACACAATTCATCTTCCTTTTTATGATTATGTAATATTGTTGTGTACTAGTACATTGCTTATCGAGAAGTTTTGGTATCAAGCGACGCTTATTATGGTAAAATGCTGCATGTAGGCATCAGTGCAGTATTTTTTTTTTCTGTGTAGACAAACTTTAGGTCAAATAACTGTCATTTAGTATGTCAATATTATAGGCTTTCTCGTGTCAGGAAGAGGTCATACACTTATCTCCGATACACCGCCCTTTTCTTGTGACTCGACTGAGTTCATCTCGTGGCTACTGGCTAAACGGTGCGCCTGCGCGACCTTTCGCTGGTGTCCACACAACTGGAGATGATGCCTTTTCAGTAAGCTGTGCACTCTCGTTGACATTGGCCCAGCGTACACCTTGTAGGTGTGTCACACGAAATGCCTGTTCCGTGTATAATGTGTGTGCGAAGCCCTCGCCATCCAGCGGAGATGACACCGCCACGCGATCGCGAACTCTACTCCACTGCCAGCTAGAACATCGAATGATCCGCTGTGCAGCTGCTAACACTCCGTTGAGCTGAGCGCTAGTTTTACTACATTCAGTGATACACGTACGTAGGTAGTGGTACTAGGCCTATACATTACACACGGGTACGGGTACTCGGCATCGGCGTACTCTCTTCACAAGGCGAATCCCGCAATGAGGACGTTTTAGTTGATGATGAACACGATACTTCGGCATTAATCACATCACAACGGTATTATCACAGTCAGTTTGGTGCCATCGCAACTTTAAATTGTTATTTTCCCCTGTGTGAGACTGCTTGATCAGGATCGAGATGTTCAGCTGGCTTAACAAGGACGAAAACCGGCGCAAGCAGCCGCAGGTTTTCAGCAATGTCGTAGACGGGCTGAAAGACTTGTACAGGAAGATAATATTTCCTCTAGAAGATGAATACCGGTTTCATGATTTCCACTCGCCGTCTCTCGATGAGGCCGATTTTACGGCCAAACCCCTGATCCTCCTAGTGGGGCAGTATTCGACAGGTAAGACCACCTTCATTAGATATCTGTTAGAACAAGATTTCCCCGGAATGAGGGTTGGTCCAGAGCCGACGACAGATCGATTTATCGCCGTCATGAAAGGGGAGGCTGACCAGGTCATACCAGGAAATGCGCTGGTCGTTGATCCCAAGCGGCAATTTCGGAAGATGGAAAAATTTGGAAATGCATTCCTCAATCGATTCCAGTGCTCTTTGACCAATTGCCCAGTGCTGGATAGCATCACCATCATCGACACTCCTGGCATCTTATCTGGAGAGAAGCAGAGGCTAGATCGTGGCTACGATTTTGTAGCCGTCTTGCAATGGTTCGCAGAGCGCGCGGACAGGATCATTCTCCTCTTTGATGCACATAAACTGGACATTTCTGATGAATTCAGGAGAGCCATCGAGGGGCTAAAAGGCCAAGATGACAAGATCCGCATCGTCCTGAACAAGTCAGATATGGTAGATCATCAGCAGTTGATGAGGGTGTACGGGGCTCTCATGTGGTCCCTCGGTAAAGTGATCAACACACCGGAGGTATCCAGAGTTTACATCGGCTCGTTCTGGGACAGGCAGCTTCATTTTGACATGAACAGAGCGCTGTTTGAGGCAGAGGAGATGGACCTGTTCAAGGACCTGCAGAGTCTTCCCCGGAATGCAGCTCTGAGGAAGCTGAATGATCTCATCAAGAGAGCAAGACTGGCAAAGGTTTGTATAAAATTTACTATCGATTTCATCAGCAAATCTATCGTTTTAGTAAGGACTTGTAGGTTCAACTTCAATTTAGGTCTGGTTTGCCTACTACTGTACTGTGTACAGTAGTAGGCAGTAGTAGGCAGTAGTAGTACTACTGTACTGTGTACAGTAGTAGGCATTCCCCCCCCCCCCCCCCCCCCCCCCCACACACACACACACTCAATTCTTCAGACATTTTACATTGACATTTTGCATTTGGTTGGGGTCTGACTCTGAAATGACAGTAATACTCAACATCGCGATCGGAATTTGTTCAACAAGGTCTCATATCCGGATATCCATCCATTATTGATGTACTGGGTAACATGATTTGTCAAGAATTTCCACATGCAAGCAGGAATGAGACAGGAGTAGAACTGTCTAAAGAATCCGTGGGTTTCTGATATTAATGATATTCTCCCACCCCCCTGATGATCCCTGACAGCTGTACCATGTTCCATGACCTTGTAGGACTGTAGTGTAAAACTTAACTCCACTCATGGGCTGGAAGGTGGCAAATGAGGTATAATGCTGACAAGTGTGGAGTGATGCATGTGGGATACCACAACCCACATCACACCTACCACATGGGGAACGCTACATTAAGAGTAACACCAGAGGAAAAAGACCTGGGAGTACTGATACAGTACACCAATCCCTCAAAGTCTCAACCCAGTGTGCAGCAGCCGCAAAAAAAGCAAACAGAGTCCTGGGAATGATCAAAAGAAGCTTTCAATACAGAAGTCGAGAAGTTATCCTAAAACTCTACAAATCATTTGTCAGACCTCACTTGGATTACTGTATGCAGGCCTGGTGTCCATACCTAGAGAAAGACAAGAAAACACTGGAGAAAGTGCAGGCTAGGTCCACTAAACTCATCCCCAACCTAAAAGATCTGCCTTATGAAATCAGACTCAGAAGACTCAACCTTAACACTCTGGAAGTCAGAAGGAAGAGGGGCGACCTCATTCAAGCGTATCGCATCATAACACAGTTGGTTGTAGACAACATCGACCCAAATTCCATCTTCCAGAAAACAGTACCCGAGGACATTCCCAGAAACTTGCAAAGACCTGTCCTAGACTGGACGTAAGAAAACACTTCTACAGCCAACGAGTGGTAGACAGCTGGAATAAACTCCCAGAAGATGTCATCCAGTCACAGACACTCCTCACCTTCAAAATGAAATTGTCTAAATTGGGTTATTAATGGGCTAAAAAGCTCCCTAAACCCTGCCACACTTGCAATCTATCTACTTGAGGATGGAGGTGTGGCACTTCAAGGTAAATTCAAGGTAATTCACTGGATATTGCTTCAACATCCTGAGAATGTAAGCCTGAGGGCAAGTTAAGTATATACATGTAGATGGAAGATGAAAGAATGAAAGACAGACTGTGAGTCATCATGTGTACAAGAACTCAATTACCAGTCACCAGTGGATTGTTAGACTCTTAAAGGATTATACACTTAGGTCTGGGTGTTAATTGTGTTAGAAAGCAAGGTGTGAACATGTAATAGTACTTGCTGCTCATGTTGCTTGTGTGTGGAGGTGTGAAAATATTTCTCATTGTAAGTGTGTACAAAGGCATATCAGATGCTGGAGATGAAAAATCTTTGGCAGACCAAGTGAGTTGTTGTGTGTGCATACATGCAAGCACATATTATACACTTTTGTATTACAATGTACCCTTGTGCTTGGTTGAATGCCCAATGTCATTGAAAGAAGATTTATTCATCCAAATCAGTCAAGTGAAAAGAAAGGGAAAAAAGAGACAAAACGAAGAAAGGAAAATGAGGAATACAGGCAAGATTGAACACTGTTTCACTATTAAAAAAAGGTAGAGAGTCATCATTGTGATAATATGGCATGTGCAGTATTTGTTTAACTGTCATTTCTTAGCACCATGGCAAGCAGAGATGAACATCAAACATAATTGATTCATAATTAGTATTGATTCAAGGAGGCCAAAACTTGTAAACAATTTTAATTTCATTTTCCCAAAGCCATTATTTCAAGCAATACAATGTATACTATACATTGTACATTGTAAATGCTTACAGGTTCTTATGTTTAATGAGATTGATGTTGATGTCACATGATACATGCATGTCAGTATGAGTTAGTGGTAGATTGTAGTATTGGGGGTTGATACCCGACACCTCTGCCTAGAGACTGGCCTTTAAGTTGTAAACTGGTAATTGTCATTACCATAATAATATGTCACATCTCCTCAACAAGTGCAGGCAATCCTGTCTGTATGCAAGCATTTGATCCCAACCATCAACCATTTGGTGATTAATAAACAAATGGCCACAGGTTCAGTTTTTATTATGTATCTCATGCCTGATACTGTATATCCCAGGTACATTCTCGGCTGAGTGCACTTTTTGTACATTGTACATGTCCCATATTGCATACAGTGACACTGTGTGTAGTAAAATGTACATGGCTATCAAGCGAAGATATGGTTACCGGTACATTTACTCTATTCTGGAATTTAATGTGATGTCTTCATGTGTGTGTGTGTGTGTGTGTGTGTGTGTGCATGAGGTGCTCTTTGACTCCTGGTATTTGATGAAAGCATAGACCTACTGTAGGTCCATGATGAAAGGAAGGGGAGGTCATACAAATGTAGGATGGCTTTGTCTCATCAAAATTGCTTTTGTATGAAATATATGTAGAAAAAGAATCAAGCACACAAGTTTGTTGAATCAGTATGTTAGTGGCATTAATGACTTTTTAATGAAGATTACAGTCTGCATGTTGCAATTCATGACAATTTTACTTCATTGCTCAGGTAAAAACTTAGATTTTTGCCTCCATCTTCCTCTGCTTCCCCACCATAACAAAGTATCATTGATTCAGACATTAGCATAAATTATGCAAATTACTTGTGAATTTGCCATGCACAGTACCATCTTGAGAAACCTTCATTCTAATACCCCTGGCCCTCTGTTTTTCCAACCAACTCAGGCAGGAAGTCGCTTGAGAAGGTTGTGAGAAGGTTGCTCACTCCATTTCCCAGCACAGCTGAGACATTTCAAAACCGATCAAACACGTACCGGTATTATAACGCTTTCTGCACATGCACATGCATCAATATGCTGCTTTGCACTACGCCCTTTTGGAGTTTTGTTTCCTGTAATCTAGGAGGTCTGCCAGACCTGTATCAATCATCAGACTAGGGCACTTTTTTTCCTCAAGGACTTACAATGGGTAGTATAGTTTCGAAACTGTTAAATTTATGTATCTGCACATAACTCAGTTGTACAGTGTAAGCTTAACAAAGTGATGGACTTGACATTTACTGTCATACAACATTGTAAGCAAGATGGAATGTGGTGTTGGCTAACTGGTTTCACTGTTCCTTTTTGTAGACAGTTTAATGCATGGACCTACAACATTGTAGGTCCATAGTTATAGGCTAGATCACAATATGATTATCAATGAGAATACTACGGCTGTAGTACCAAACTGGAATCTTCCTAAATTTTCCTTTGGTGTGTCTATTGTGAGAATCTTCAGATCTCACAAAGGCTTTGTTTTTCTATTTTAGTTTGACCAGAGAAAACATTTCCTCCCATCTAGTGAATCAGTATTCAGTAAATATTTACAGTAATCAATACAGTATTTCTTCCACTAACTTGCAAGATAATACATGAACATTTGAATTGCATTTTGCATTGTAGTGTGCCATGAAGTGGACTTTGCCTGTTGGATTTTATAATGCGTGACTGCATTTTAGTGGTAGCCATATTTACAGGCTATTGTCATATTCAATAATAATCTCTGGTGTGTACCGAGAAAATGCTCTCATGACCTAATACACTAGATATTTTGCTACTGCATAGATGGGGAGGCACATCATACATTATTGTGAACAATATGTATCATGAACTTTGCTCACCGCGCAATCAGTTCTTGGATATCCCACATCTTTATATCTCAACACAAGCACTTCACAACCCGGTGACTCTCGCCCATGTGCTGACGTCTCTGTGCCACATGGATCAAAATAGAATAGTCAAGTGCTGACTCATTGCCAAATTCCAGCAATGAGTTCCCGTAGCCAATAGTCTCACGTTGCCTCTTGGGAAGAAGAGTGTCCTCCAAGACTACAATTTTATTGCCTTGAACTGACCCCTTTTTTCCTCTTTTTTTTTTCTTCTGTATCCTTGTTTTTCATGAGTGTGGTGGGACTGTTTTTCATAGTAGCTCCATGGTTTTAGTGTCGGAAGTGAGAGAGAAGAGTATTCTACTTGTATTTCAATCTGATGCTATTTAATCTGTGTACGGGGTTTACGGCAATACATGTACTGTACATGATAGCTCCTTGGTTCAGTTAGTGGGTGAAATTGAGGTATCATCTTGTCTTTTTATAAATTTATTATTTTATATCCTACCTAAAAAACATGATACATAAAGATGTACATGTAATGTATTGATACATGTGTATTGATATGACTATAGAAGGAAGAGAAAATGTGTGCAACATATTTCGCCTTGTGAGTTCCCCAAAACCTGTGAGCAGGCTGTGATATGAGTACAAGTGTATGTATTCTATGTCACAGGAAATAGTACTGTCGCCAGCCCGACAAATGATATTAAGGTTAACATATTCCCTGTAGGTGTAGACGGAAGAGATAGTTGGAAAAAAAAAGACCATGACACAAATTGTACTTGTCTTGCAATCAAACTGTACATATGGGCCATCTGGTTCCCAGTGAAGAAACTGTCAGAAAGTATTATTGAAATCATTCTTTATTTGTCTTTTACATAGTCAATGCCCCTTCTACTGCAGTTCACTCTGGGGTTGTTGTTGAACCAAATGATTTCATACTGTACGAGCTGAAATTTTCGCGTACAGATATTTTCGCGAATTGCTACTTGGAGGACATTTTCACGTGTTGTTAATTTCGCAGTTGCAAGGGTCTAACTCGGCGTAGTTATTTGCGCGTTGAATATTTTCGCGTGTTGTTATTTTTGCAGTTCAAAGGCAATTCGCGGAATTCGCGAAAATAAAACCACCGTGAAAATTTCAGCTTGTACAGTATTGGGTATAACGAACTACATGTATTTCATACTTTGAAGAATATTATGCATTTACAATTTATTTAATGGTAGGGTATAAAATTCTAGTTGTAAAGTCTCTCCATTAGTATAGTTGCATTGTCCTCTTAAAGGCATAATTTACTATTTGCAGATGAAGCAAAAATCCGGCATTAGTGCTTCAAAATAGTTGTAAAATGTGAGTTACAACAATAGGGATAGAACAACCAGTGTAAAGATTTGAACTACATAGTGTAATTGATGTTAAGTAAATTGTTAGATACATACATTACATGTTTAAAAAATGTGAACAATATTTTAGTTATAATGAAAATGTTTCCAGACAAATCCGTCTACAGTTATGGTTTATTGAGAAAAATAGTGATATCTACTTATGCTTTAGGCTTTATTGCGAAAATGTTATATGGTGGGATGTTTTGTGATACAACTGACCTACTGTACAAAGTACATATGCATTAATTGTGATATCTTTAACATTTTGTAAATCATTGCTCCCAAAGGTAAACGGGACCTTTAAGAATTTGAATAATTTAAAGGCATTGAATTCAAGTCCTTTGTGAAGTAATCAAAATGTTCATAAACACACACACACACACACACACACACACACACACACACACACACAGTATACACATGCACAAGAATCTGAGAGTCTATCTGGAGCCCACTGGAACCAAATTCGAGGTCCAGTTACGAATGCATGCTGCTTGTCATGCCACTATTCCTGTTCCTCGTGCTTGTTACATGAATTTGTGTGTGTGTGTGTGTATGTCTACCTGTTTCTTTAAAATGATCAAGTGAAGTTAAACCTTTTTTTTTTAATCACTCTGAGTAATAGGAATCTCACAGGGACAGAGGTTCCCTGTAGGACCCAGGGGAATTGCCCTGATTGCAGGAAATTGGCTTATTTTATTATTTCTTCTTCCCTGTATCTAGAACTACAAACTTGAACAAGAGCCTAAACAAGTACCTTGGTAGTAGTTTGGTGCAATGCTAATGTCTGGATCGGTGAATAAACTACAAAATGTGCAACGGTCATGTTTTGATTCTATTTGTTAGTTCATCATGTCATTTACGTGTATGCTGTGATGCAGTATTCTAATGTGAATGGTGATTACCAAGTATGCTGAAGCTACTGACTACAAGAATAAGTAAATCTCATTGTTATGATTGTACCCCACAAATACTATGGATTCAGCGGCATTTGTAGGTCACATTTCTAGTGTGCACACTGACAGCCACATACAACTGTATGACAATCTTAGACAGATTTTGTGGAAATTTGTTTCAGGTACATGTAGGATGTCATCAATGGAAAGAGACATCATCAATCATCCTCGGTGTTTTCTGACAAAAAAAACAGGCAAAAAAAAAAAAAAATGTAAAGCTTGGAAAGTCTGCTCGTATGTGCAATCTACATCATTGATAATCTAGCCAGCTATTGCTTTTGGGTTGACAGTGACCTTGCTCTGACTTTCAGGTCTGAGGCTAATTATGCCCCTCCCCCCCCCCCCCCATTCTTCATCTTTCTACTAAAATGGTACAGATGCATAAGGAGAGGTAATGTTGATACAGTATGGCGGAGAGTGCATGGGGCGACAACAAACATTTCAGGTTATGAGTTGAAAGTAGCAGTATGATTTTAGTTGCAGTAGTATCATTAATATTATTGTTATCAATTGATTGATAGCCGAGACCAGGTTTTCCCAGTCCCAACTTAAATGTCGCAGTGCAGTGAGAAAAGAGAGAGACATTAAAAAAACAAAAGCCAAGATAAACTTGAACTGTTAAACATGTACACTGTAATTTACAGGATAATTTTGTAGCATTGTAAATTGTAGTAACACTTTTGCTCAGTCAGGGCTGTGTACCAATTGGGTTGTGCCATTTGAGGCAGTGATAGATCATAATAACGCAGGCTCTGATTCATCATGCGCTCGCGATATTTCTGTGATTTCACCAAAAATATAACTTATTTGTTTCTTATTTGTAGGGCATCCTCATGTCAGGACAAAATCCCCTTCGATACAGCAGTAGCAATTATTGAACTTTTTTTTTTTTTGGGGGGGGGGGGGGGCCTAATATACAATGGTCTCGCCTCCTCCTCCAGTGATGAAGGAAATGCTTTATATCTCTTAATACGTGTCGATGTTTGTTTTAATGTGACAGCTTGTGTACATCAAATGTCAGTATATCAGAATATTAAGATAATAAAGAGATTTCTACAAAATGTTAGTTGTTACGAGCAGTACATGTACATATCTCATATGCTCCCTTGGTTTATTACTGGCGTACAACTTGTATGTCATTGGTTAATCGTGAGCTCTTTAATTATATTATGCAAGAAAGAATGAAATATGTACATTGTAGAATTCTCTTTATAATTTTTCTACGATGTTCTTCTACTGTGACATCACTTCATTGTTACAGCCATCTTATCCATTGATGATGGCACATTTATTTACTCAAAACTTTCGAAATTAATAACTTTTGAATGGATTCTCTGATTTTTCTCAAATTTTACTGATTTGTTCTACTGACATTACTGCATTCACCGAGCCCATACATGTGCATCAATGTGTATGTGTTGGTACGTATTTGGGGTGAAATTCAGTGTTAAGTAATGATTGTGAAGTAAAAACATTGCAAATGGAGCATAATATACATCATTGTATTTTTGATGTTTCCTCAAAGCCATCAGTAAACTTGTAAATCATTTATTTCCCTCTTCTTGTTTTGTCTTCATAACATGCAGGTGCATGCATACATCATCAGCATTCTGAAGCGTGACATGCCATCCATGTTTGGCAAGGATTCCAAGAAGAAGGAATTGATCAACAACCTGCCCGAGGTGTACAAAGAGGTTGAGCGCACCTACCAGATCTCTCCTGGGGATTTCCCTTCCCTGGCACGCATGCGAGAAGTCCTCAAGGATCTGGACTTCACCAAATTCCATGCGCTGAAGCCGCGCATGATCGAGAAAGTGGACAACATGCTGGCCCACGACATGACCCGCCTCATGCAGATGATTCCCACGGAGGAGGCCATCGACAAGACCAAGCTGGTCAGGGGCGGGGCTTTCGTCGAGGAGCAGGGTCCCTTCCACACGGGCTACGGCGAGGGGGCCGACTTCGGCAAGAACGAGATTCAGGAGTGGGTGGTGCAAGACAACATGGATAAGTACGCCGCCATCTTCGACTCACTGGGCCCCATCGATGGCAAGATCTCGGGGACGGTGGCCAAGCCGGAAATGGTCAAGTCCAAGCTCCCCAACACCATGCTGAAACGGATATGGACGCTGGCTGATGTGGATCGGGATGGTAAATTCGACCGGGAGGAGTTTGCCCTGGCCATGCACTTGATCAACGTCAAGCTGGAGGGCCATGAACTCCCAGCAGAACTGCCGTCGCATTTAGTGCCCCCGTCCAAGCGAGGCTTCAGTGGTGTGCCCACTTTTTAAGGTTAAAAGTTTGTGATAATGATTATGAAATATTATGTGTATCCCATATTTTCTATTTGCGAGCAGTACAATGTATATATGTTCTACCAAATAAGTTAATTCCCGAAATTCTTTGGGGTGATTTGAAGGCGGAAATTCTGAGATGATATTGTGTAATGTGGTAGATTTGGTCGAGTGAAGGTTGTTCAAATGTATGAAGTTGTTAGTGTACAATATTTGGCAAATTACTGTTGCTGCTGCTGCTGTTTGAGGGACCAGTTTGCGCGATCTGCTTCCGGTACCTAATGCTTATCAGGCGAGGTGTTTCTCACTGGTTTAGAGAGAACCAGTCATGTCACTAGTTTGCTTGTCTTTGCACGCTGCAGAAATGTCGGGACGATGAGGGAAAGGGAGATGGTTAGAGGAATCGGTTCAGCACAGGCCCCCAGAAATGGCTTATTTTGTATAGTCTCTTCTACTGTTCTGTCTACCAGTACCCACATTTGTCACGAGCACCTCCCCCGCCCTTTCCTCATTCCTGACATGGCACTCCTGGTAGACTGTGAGACTCTCTTTTGATCTTGTGATCTCATTTTGACGAGGTGCATTTTTGTAACATTGATCATTTCTATGCCACCGAGCTATTGGTAAGATAAGCATGCGTGCGCAATATCCTGTTATAAAATAACTAAAGTTTGGCAAGAAAGAGAAAACACAAAGAATATGTACCCGGTACAGTAGATCATGCATTCTGTGCTGAATCTGTAATTGGGACTATTTGTTTCCACAATGTAAATGAAAATAGAAAATAGATTTCATGTCTGCTTAGTGAACTTTTTACCACATAGATATATGAATAGAGATATTTTTATCTGTTTTATGACTTTCTTTTCTTGGCAGTGTTGAAGGTACTCAGTACTTGTTTTGGTCATAGGAGGGTTAGGTAAATACAAATGTATGTCTACATGTAAGGAGTGATTAGGCATTGGTTAATGATGACTGGTATTGTAACAATTACATGGCGGGACATCGGAGCTGAATGAATGAAAGCCAAGCACTTGATCAGACAAGACAAATATGATTGCTGCAATCTTCGCCATACGTATGCCAAAAGAGCAGTGATGTGAAGATACAGTGTACTTGCGGTACAGTTGCACGTAGATATAGGGCAGGCCTGGCAATGCGGTAAGAAACTCCACTGCCTTGCGACTACGGTATTTAAAAAAAAAAAAAAAAGGCTGTGTGTATTAAACCCAGTGCTTATAGCAAAGAGTGGAATGGTGCATGTCAGGGTATGGCGGGGACCGTGAACTTGTCTTTGAACTGCGCAAATGGGCAAGAATATATGGGTTGGAGCATTTCTATTTTGCTCAATGCACACTACCCGTGCAGTAATCACATTGGGGCATATCATCCTTGAAAACCAGCTCAGCACATCTCATTCTAAGTTCAAAACCCTATATGGAAAAAAAAGCGGAGAAAATATGTGATGTGTGCTGCTCTCACTTTATTGTGATGATTGCAAAGAAGCAGTTCACTCTCTCGAAGACATTTATAGTTACGATGTATTTTAAGTGTGGAATACAGAAAACATGTCTTTATCATATGCACACAAGTTTACCAGTGATTCTACTGTTTCCATTCCATTTAAAGTTCGTTGCTGTAGGACAATGACACAAGCAAAGTTAATGTGAAATTACCCTCCCCCTCAAAAAAAGAAAAAAAAGTATATATTAATATATATACATTGTATTACAAGTAAAAGTGAAGGTCAATAATGACAATGGAACTTCCAAGCTAACTTCATTTCAGTTACCCTTTTCTGTACATCTCGTAATGGAGTTTATATAGACATGACTGAAGGTCTTAGCAAATGATTTGCCTGCATTTTCTCTTTCCTAAAATGTAATCATGCAATACATGTTTCATATCTTTTTATGTACTAAGAAGGGAATATACCTGTGTTGAGAGGGATTGTTGAGATTATAAAACTGTCTCTTTTTCCGTTCTGTGGTCAAAGAGTCATAAGCTCTTCACTTTTTTGTAGTTGCGTTTTTCAATCATGTAGTTCTGTGCCGTTGATGCATTTTATTCATAGTTAATGGAGATTGCTTTTAAATTGGTTTCTGTTCTGAAAGTGGTACTTCAATGGAACATGGTTTCATATACACTCGGTGGATGGCATGTTAAGGCAAAATTAGGCACCCTGCCAAGTATGCAAAATCACAGGGACCAATTTTGATTTCTGTCCAAATTTGCCATCAAGCCACACTCGTAGAAACACACTAAATTTTCAATTTTTCCGGGCAGGCTGACAAAGTTCGTGCTGTCAAGTACATGTATGAGAATCTTGGTGTAATTGTCAAGCACATCACAGCTCATTTTGAAATGTCGAGAAAGTACTAAAGAATAATTGTTGCTGTATCATCTACCTGACATACATTGTACATGTGTATGAGTGTCTATTTACAGTAAAATACCTATTCTTTTTGTTTTTTGTTTTTTCATGAATAAACCTGCTATTATAAGTATGTGTGTATTGTTCATGGAGCTACCCAATGGAAATCTGTACACATTGTGATGTAGAAGGCAAGTTATAAGTACTCTGTGAAATAATATTATAGTGGCTCACATACTGTATACATGTATAAACATCAATCTGTACGGAGATTGCTAGTGAACTTGTTATAGCATCCATGTGTACTGTACTGTGTATGGGAGAGGTTGGATTTACAGTCTGGGTTTACACATAATGATACATAGTATGCAGAGGAATTCAACAATGTCTAGTAAAGATGCCTTGAAGTAACACTGTTTGAATTGTAGCACTGAGGCTTAAATGAAGAATTAAGATTTACTTGGTATAAGCATGTACACATGATCCATGAATTGCATGAAGTTTGTTCAAGGCAAAATTACACGGAAATTGAATACAGTTAAAACTACATACTAGTATTTGTCACTTGACATGGATATAGTCTACATACTAAATACAGAGACTGCGGTCTCATCAATCTGTAGGGATTTCTACTGATGGCAATGTAGCCCAAACTTTTAAATGCAGAGTGTTTTATGACATTGATTGTTGGTGGTTGAAGTATCTGGTGCTGTGTAGTAGATGTAGATAAGGGTCTCTACTTGTTCCTGAAATTTCCTGTGCTTCCAGGTCGTGCTGGACAATCGTTTCCTGTTTATTTGTTTATTTCATTTGTTTCCAAACAGCATTTGTGGAATCAATTAATTTTTCATTCATTTGAAATGAAATTTCAAGTATGTGTATCAATGTTAGATGCTCGGAAAGTCACAAGCTACAACAGTGTGCGGATCCCTATTGAAGTCATGTGTGTTATAGATCATACAGAATACATTGGTACATTGTACACCACTAATATTATGTACCAGTACACACACTCATAGATGCAGGTATGCATATAACATTATTGTTGCAGAGCAAAGGGTCAGGAGACGAATGCAAATGCAATATGATTTCTTGACTGCCCGAGCTGTGTCTGATGAACGGAATTAAGAATGTAACAGAGAGCATGCATTGAGAAAGAAATTGACCATTGCAAGTCAGAATTTTGAACACCTCAGTGGAGATGTGAGGATTCTTCAGGCACAAATAGTTTGCTGCCGGAGGATATGCTGTATGAGTGTACGTATTAAGGTACCATAAAGAATTTACACACCACCAATAAATGTTTCTGCTGTGAGACCTACCAACAAGTACTGTACTTCATTTGTGACTTGAATCTGTGAAATGGACTTCCTACACCATACTTTGCTTATTTCTTGCTCGTTTAGTTTTTGTTCTTTGTTCTTTGCTGCCATGAATGTAGCCTTGTACATTGTATATGTTTGAAAAATTAAGATAAACCAGATATATCTATAGCGTAGTGTTCCCAAGTGAGTGCAGGTAATTAATGCAGCCATGATAGAGTCGTCATAAATTGGTCCATTATTGCCATTGGTATCTGGTTCTTGCGTTCAATGGCAGAACACTGTGAATTAAATATTATACTAGTGTCTTAATGTATAACTCTCTGTGTCAAAGAGGCAGAGCACTGGCGATTTGGAATGGGAAAAGAACAACACAAGAAATTATTTTGCCTGCGAGTGAATGTATGGAATCGTTGTAGGCAACTATTAGCATGTGGCTTTTGTGGATTTATTGACATGTACAATGAATGAACTATTTGGTGTATATCCTTACAAATCACCCCTTCAAAGTAGGTCCCCAAAGATCTTTATTTTTTGTTGGTATAGTGACAATGTATATGGCAGCATGAAAGTACTATGTGCTTACCTATCAATCTGGTGTAAACGAAAATTGTAAGTTGTTTAAGAAGTCATTTTTTTTCTTTCTTTAAAATTGGCATTGAACTTGTGCTGTCCAATAGTTAGATATCAAATGACAACACTGAATGTAATAAATTGGAGTGCCATTAAGCAGTCGCACTGAACTCCTACCAAACTGTGTGGTGCTTTATAGCAGGTGTGATGGCTGGTGTTTGATATGTCTAAATTGAACAGGTACATTGTATTGTTCAAATGCTGCTTACCCCACATGCATTTACTTATGTCATGCTTTTTTTTTTGCAGTGATTCTGTACTTTTGTGCATTGTGTGTGCGTGTGTGCGTGTGTGCTGTGTATATGTCATATATCTCACCGATCATCCCATACATGATAACTCTTTGCAAAAAAGAAAAAAGAAAAAAAAAGTGATTTTTGAAGAGTTTTTGCATAGTTGCCTCAATATGGGGTGCAGGGAAACCTTATAACATGGACCTACTATGCCATGGTTATATTAAACAAGGATGTATTAAAGTACCATGACAATTGATTGCCATGTATTATCAGTTTTTTAACTACAATATCAGGGTATAAAAGCAAAGAAATTTAAAGGGTTGGAACCCTCAAAAATCACCAAGGCTGTTTGTTATGTCAGAGCTCTTTATACGTTTGTAACATGTTTCCACTCTGTAAGACATTTTACACATAGTCAAGCTTCACAGTTATTGTCACAGCATGTTCTCTGATAGGCAGACAAGAGGCTCACCATAGCCAGTCCTTCCCATACACGATGCAGAGTTCTTGAACTGTGAGAAAGACATTCAGGTTTAGCTACTTAAAAAATCAGTTCTATACTAAGCCTCTAGTCCTGCAACACAAGACCAGGGCTTTGTTGGGCCCAGTGATTTTAACAGTCTTAGTTTAGTGGACAAGTCTTGGTTTTTTTTTTTTCCAGTATGTTTTGTCCGGCTCAATTTGCAGACTAGAGGCTCACCAAAGCCAGTCCTTCCCATACACAATGCAGAGTTCTTGAACTGTGAGAAAGACGTTCAGGTTTAGCTACTTAAAAAAATCAGTTCTATACTAATCCTCTAGTCCTGCAACAGAAGACCAGGGCTTTGTTGGGCCCCAGTGATTTTGACAGTCTTAGTTGAGTGGACAAGTCTTGTTTTTTTCCAATATGTTTTGTCTTCCTCAATTAGGGGGGGGGGGGGGGGCTAGAAGTGAAATGCATATGTATTATTATGGACCAATGTATGAATATGTATAAGCTTACATGTATTTGTGAATTGAGGATGTGCATGTATGCTTTGGATCGTATGTTTTGCATTTCGTCAATGGCCATCTCACGATCATTTCAGGGCTCCCAGTGTACACATTGTATACTAGCATGTCAGTACATTTTGTTCTACTACGGTAGCTGCGCAGACAGGGGTTATGTATGCACTTGTGCAGTTCAAGGATTTTTCCTTGACTTGTCTGTAAAAAAAAAAAAAAAAGAATTGAAAACAGCAGCAGGCATATTAACCTATCTCTGTGGGTACAAGTATGGTGATACAGCTGTAGATGTGTGTTGAGGTATATAATGTAAGTGTATGATTGTGCATGTATCTGTGTGTGTTAGTGTATGTATAGGCCAATACAACCTTGTGTATTTGTATTATATTAATCTGTCTGACTCTTCTTCTTCCGATAAAGTACAGGCCACCATGTTGTGTGTGTATGTGTGTGGATAGTATGTGTGTATACGTGGTGTGTACATGTGAATTGTAGTATATATGTGTATATGTGTATATGTTTGTGTGTATATATGTGTGTACCATGCAGTCACCGTGTAATGTAACACTCCTGCTGGGTATTCCATGCAGCTTGCTATGGGGCGTGTCTGCTTGACTTCTCTGTACTCTTTGAACCCACAGCGGAGTCCCCAAGGGATATGGAAGCAGAGATCGAAAGTGTGCATGATGGTGACCTTTTTTCTTTCTTTTTTTTCCTTCTATTTTTAGTGGGGGTAGGGTGTGATCAGGGGGGTGGGATGTGATTGAGTTCTGTGACACCTTGCCGCTAGCCTGTGAGGATTAGGTGGTGTGCATGCAGGGTCCATGGTTGAATTATATACAGCCTTTGTGGTTTTATGACACAGTTTGTTGCCTCCAGAAAAAGGAATTTTTAAGGAGGAAATGAAGAAGGTGGGCTGCAGTAGCAAGCTCATATGCTTCTGTGGTATATGGTTGCTGTCACCTCCAGCAGGCAGGCAGCATGCAGCTAAAAAGGGGAAAGTGCAATTCTACACAATGTTCACAGTTGGCTTCCTTTTGTAAAAAGAACAGCAATATCAAATAAACAAAGTTTTCTTCGATGCTTGTCCTCAAGTAAGGATGTTCTGGAATTAAAGTTTCGCATACTTCGATCCATAAAATATAGTGATATTGATCCCGAGCCAATCATAGAATTCATGATTACTTTTCATGTCAAATATTCTATTCATTGAAAACATGATGGTTTGGAATCAGAAAAACCTAATTTTTAAAGCTGATTTTGAGGAAAATTTCTACCAATCTGTTTGTACTTCATAATTCCAGACCAGGCAGGAAGAGTCCCTGCACCAAGGCAGTCCGAGATGAGTAGGCCTGTACCTCCTTGGTTGCACTTTGAGGTTGGTCCTAGTGAAAGATAACCACCTGTTCCAATGCCTGTCACAAGTGCTTGTCTCTCTTCCCTCCGCGGTACCTGGAAAAGGATCAACAAGTACAGGAACTACCTGTCTGCATGATTGAATGGAAAATACCTATACCTTGTAGCTGGCATTGACTTTTCCCAATTTGCAGCATGCACACACACACACACACACACGTACACATACTCCCCCCCCCAAAAAAAAAATAAATAAATAAATAAATAAATAAAAAAAATAAGTAAATAAATAAATAAATAAAATAAAATAAGATAAAAAAAATAATAATAATGAATAAATAGATGAATAAAAAAATAAAGATAGATAAATAAATGAATAAATAAAAATGTATGTTTGATTGCAATTTCATTCATTGCTATAAATTCCACTTAACGTATGGAACATAGTATCTCCTGTCAAGGAATACACTTGAATCGTTCTAATTGAATATTCAGGTAAACAAAATGATGTGCAGGTATACAAAATAAATGTACACAACATAATATCTCTCTATCACACACACACACAGACACACACACAGACACACATACACACACACACACGCACACACACACACTGCTTTGCTCCCTGGCTTTCTCTCCCTATCTCTCACTCTCTCTCTCTTTTAATATCCCAGCATACCCTCATACCCTCAAGGAAATGGACTACCCTAGGAAGTTGAGATAAGAAATGATTGGTATATTGATGGAGGTGTGAAGGTCACTGTATTTCTGTCTACAGAGCACACAGCACATGCTTCCTGACTCTGGTGAAACAATGCTAGGTTGTCATGGAAACAAGTGCACTGATGGAGTATAGGTACTGCTTCTGCTCTGTGGTGAGTGGCTATTTCAAGGTTTGCCCTGGACATTGAATGATATCTATATCATTCTTCATAGCAATTGCCAACCCAGGAACATGGAGAAGGTGTTCTTGTAGGCTTCATTAGCTCACCTGAGCCAAAGGCTCAAGTGAGCTATTGCGATCGCCCTTCGTCCGGCGTCCGTCGTGCGTCGTGCATAAACTTTTTACATTTTCATCTTCTTCTTGAAAACCCCAAGACCGATTTTCATCAAACTTGGCAGGTAGCATCCCTAGGGGGTTAGGAACTCAATTTGTTAAAATGGGCACCATGCCCCACCCAGGGGGCCCCCAGGGGGGCCCAATCCCCCCAAAACTAAGGAATCTCTAAAAATCTTCTTCTCCAAAACCAGAAGTGATAGAGCTAAGTTAAGACTATATGTGTTAGTACATTGATGACTGTAGTTTCAAGTTTGTACATGGCAGAATCAGGGTTGCCCCCCTTGGGACCCAGGGGAGGGGGTGGGGAGGGGTCCTAATGGGGCCTAAATTGTACATTTTCATCTACTTCTTATTCCAAAGAAATGAATCACATGCTTTTGAAATTAGCAACTGAACACAGTCTGAAAGGAAAAAAGCTGAAAATAAAACTACCTGGAAAAAGGGACATCCCATCCTATATTACTGCACAGGAGTGTCATCACAGTGTCTACTTGTCTGACTTTGCATATTTCCGGTATGTGAGTTTTATGAGGTGCTTTGTAGGATAGGGTTGCATCATATCCTGTCCACAATACCCAGAGCCCATGCAGCAATACCAAAACCTCTCGCACCTGTTAAGTCACTTTATGATTCAAACCCTTGAATGTGAATATGGCGTGGAAAAACATTATTTGTGTCATGTCTGCATGCTGTCTAGATTTTTACCCCATAAAGTACCCTTATCCATTCATTTGGTTCTAACAAATTGCTGTATAGGTATGCCTATCATTCTTTGAGTCTCTGCTGAATTTGACCTAATAGCCTTTTGTTAGTAAGAAATCGCTCAATAAAATCTTGAACACACACAGGTTTACACACAAAGATCACACACCCATAAACACATTACGGACCATCGATAAAGCACAAGATTCCGATTTAGTTGTTTTTTTGTTGGCTTATTTTCCTAACAGTGTAATGTTACAATATTCGGTATAATTTCCTCTATATCCTTGAACTGGATTTATGATCCTTCTCCCTGCCAAATCCCTTTTCCCAAATCAATCATGAAAACAAGCCTCATACTGCAAAGGAGTTGCTCCTGTAGATTGCCATATCTAACCACACAACCAGATTAATACCATTTTCAATATTGTGACAAGGTTGTTGAAATTATGTCACTCGACATTAACTATATACCCCCACCCCCAGTAAAGAAGACAAAAATATAGAAACCATGCATGCAGGGAACAAGTCACAAATCATGTTAAATGTCATTGCTATCATTACAATGACATATTGGTGACACAGCTTCATACAGGAGCTGTATATTTGGGACTAATGTTGCTGCAACAAATTACCCATCATGATCTATATCAAGTGTATAAAATAATGCCCTCTCATTATTAATTTCACATTATGCCTGTATATGAGTGGTAAAGTTGCTGAATACCTTCTGTGATCTCGCCACTTCAACTTTTCCAAAGATCTTTCATGCCAAACGCTTTTGTGTTTTACTGTTTAGTCTGGGATACATCGTTACCTGGTATACAAGACAACAGTGATGATATTCAATATCTTATATCATTATCTCAAATGGACGCTTGTCTTTAAAAAATGGTAGGGTTGCTGGTACACTGTATAGCAGCAGACACGTATACATTGCAATGATATACGAACCAGCAGTATAAATATACTTTTTTTATTATAACATATAATCGCCTCTGCGATATCTCACAAAACGTTTATTTTTGGACTGCATTGTTTTACAGAGAGGTATGACATTGTATATAAGATCGAAATTGGACGTGATTATTAATGATAGCATTAACACATTAGAGTATTGACTATTCATTTACATCTGGCTATACTTATAACTTTTCTTTTTTTTAAACATCAAACATTTGCTTATACTACAAAAAGGTAATTCCCCCTCAATCAAAATGGCATAACTCTTCAACGAATGTAGTTTGAGCAAAATAATTCAACAGGAGCAATTTTACACATATTGAATAACTTCTGGGTGAAAATAAGAGTGATCTGTGTAGTCATGCATGAGTGAGGACACATTAAAGGGATGGTATGGTCATGGTATAGTTCAGTTGAGATCGTGGGTTAAGATGGGGCATCAAGTTTCCAACTTTTTCATCATTATTTTTTTTTTTTTGGAGATATAAGAAACATCTTATGAAATATGAAAGAGCATATAATTCATTCTAAAAGAAAATGAAATGGGTTGTGAAATGGCTGAGATATCCAAAACAAAGCGATCCTAATAAAAGGTGGGACCCATGCCCACCTTTGATTAGGATCACTTTGTTTTACTTCGTTTTTGGATATCTCAGCCATTTCAAAACTGATTTTCATCATATAAACTTTGAATTCTTTTTTCAATTGAATGCTCTTAAACAATTCATAAAGTGGTTTCTAAGTATCTCGCAAAAAGTTTAAAGCAAGATCCTCACCTCAACCAATATCATAAGGCCTATATACCATCCCTTTAAAGAAAAAATGCTCACTTTTCAAAGTCACAGAAGTTCGTTTTCGGTGGTCTGTGAAACATTCTGTGTCTGGTACATGTTTAAATGCTGTTGTTGTTTTATCACCTGTTGTTTGAACCCAAATACTAATTACTATACATTAATAGTTTATTTCAACATTTCTTGCTTCGCTCAACCACAACACAATGACTCCCTCAGTGTTCACACACCATGTGCTCATTGTGCTGTCACAATGGTGGTCACAATATCTGATGTTAATTCTGTCAGGAAACTAAAAGGATTTTGCAGTCAAATAGGAGGGTCAAACACAGTCATTTTCCCTGAAAGTGTTATAACCTATAACTATAGAAACACATGAAAATGTCAGGATAGGTGTGAGGGGGTCAAAGGACGGATGATAATAGAACAACAGCACTTCAAAATTCACCGACCCCAAAATAATTATGACTGCTGTGACTTTTGAAAAGTGACCATTTTGTCGTCAATGTGCAAGCTCACTCATTCATTACTGACAAGATGATTTTGACTTTCACTTACAAGTTTGTCAATTAGAATACTCCAACACTCCTGCCAAGATGAATATTGTGCTCATTATCTTTCTCTGAATGAAAAGTTATTGTCACAAATGTACACACTAGTAGTTATGTACACGTACATGTATGATGTACTGTATGCCTGGCTGTTTTAATGTGTATGTACACAGGTGGACCAGATTAATGGAGAACATTCTATGTGGTATAGATATAGTACATACAGGCTGACCAGATCAGTGGAGAATTTTCTAGGTGGTATACAATGTAACTACACAGTACATGCATGTAAGAGGAAATACATTATAACTCACTCAATCTAGAATGATTTCACCCTTTCCAGAATTTTCTGGGAAGTGCTTACATATTTGGCTGAGTGAGGCACTGTCCCTGTAGCCCAATGTGATTGGTGGTTATTCTTGGTAATGATGTTTTGTACATAGTTAGGCAGTGAGTCATCCAGGTTTCCTGGAACTTGGAATGGCTAGTAGGTTGGAGAGAGTTATAGAATGTGCTAGAAGGGGTTGAATGGATAGTATATAAGCCAGAGAAATTCTGCAGTAGGCAGAGTACCCAACACCTCTGCTCTGAGAGTTACGTCACTCCTGGCTCTGAAGCGACTTGTTATAGTCAGTCCTGTGTTACCTGCTGACCTGTTATGTTTGTGGAGATACTTGGCCTGGGAGACATTTTGCCTGCAGAGAATTAATGTGCCTTCATTGGACTCCATATTTTAATGTCAACGGACATTGCTATGGCAAAGCTGTGATGGGCTGGATTCTTAGCTGAACATTATTAAGTGAATCATCATTCAACGCATCAACTGGACGTGGTCGTCACAACGTTTGGACTCTGCACGTTTCGCCGTGGACATATTTCGTGGATTTTACCCCGGATCTATACCGTGGACTATCGTAACCTGCGCCTCTGGAGTTACGTCGAAGGAATCATTCATCGGTGCATCACGGATCATTCATTTGTGCATCAAGCATCGTATTTGGACATTTCCAGGGATATTGCGTGTAATGTGTACGTAAGTGATTCCATTACTGACTTATATTTGTTTCTCGTGATCATTATTGTATTGATGTGACGCCGATTACCAGTCTGTACCCACAATATCACCGTTAATAAACCGCCTGAACATTAGTTGATTGTTTCTTTTGTGCGATCATTCTCGGAGTGATTTTGGTCGTAACAAAATTGGGGGCTTGTCCGGGAAGTGAATTTAAAGCCAAAAGTTAGAATTTGGAACGTTCCAGAACCGAGAATATTGGCACAGATATAATACCGGTTGAGTTGATTGTTCAATTGTATATTGTGTGTAATACATTGTGACGATGTCAATCAGTACAATGGATGTTCAGGCATTTGTTCAGAGGACAGATTTGTCCCTCAAAGATTTGCAAAGGTTACGCAAATGTGATTTGACTGCTATTGCACAGCATTTAAGTGTAGATGTTCCACAAGGTGTAAGAAAGGCAGAGATTCTTGACTTGGTAGCTGGTCACATGGAGCTCAAAGAAGAAATTGACACTCCAGATCGAGCTCAAATTTCAGATCAAACACGGCTTGAGCTTGCTAAATTGCAACTGAAGGAGAAAGAAATGGAAATGAAGGAAAGAGAAAGAGAAAGAGAAATTGAAATGAGGAAACTTGAAATTGAAGAGAAGAAAATGGAGCAACAACTGAAATTGCGTGAGATGGAATTGACTCATGCACAGACTGTTGGAAATCGTGAAAGGGCTCCCTCTGAATTTGATTTGGCCAAGAACATTCGATTGGTGCCAAAGTTTGAAGAAAACAGAGTTGATGCATATTTTGTGTCATTTGAGAAGGTGGCTAACAGTTTGAACTGGCCACAGGAATTTTGGCCCTTGCTCCTTCAAAGTGTGTTTGTCGGCAAAGCAGCTGATGTGTACTCATCTCTCTCTGAAGAGCAATCACGTGACTATGCTACAGTCAAGAAAGCAGTGTTGAATGCTTATGAGTTGGTGCCAGAGGCGTACAGACACAAGTTCAGAAATTCGTACCGCAGACCAGGCCAGACACATGTTGAGTTTGCTCGTGAAAAAGAAATGATGTTTGATAGGTGGTACAGGTCCCTGAAAGTGGATCAGGACTTTGATAACCTACGTGAGGTTGTTCTCTTGGAAGAATTCAAAAAGAGTGTTGCTTTCAGTGTGAGGTCGCATTTGGATGATCATAAAGTGACAAGTTTGCATAAAGCAGCCTTGATGGCTGATGAGTATGAGCTGACCCACAGAAATGACAACAGACAACCTTTCAGGAATTTCTCTGGAATCAAGAGAGACAAAAATCAGTCGAGCAATCCAAAGAATGCTGGTCCTGAAAAAGGCACGAGTTCTGAAACTTCATCGGCACCAAAGCCTCAATCTGACAAAGGGTCCAGTACAAGTGCAAATGTCATCAAATGTTTTCACTGTAACAAGACAGGGCATGTAAAGTCACAGTGTTGGAAGTTGCAAAACAAAACAAAGAAGGACTTGGGATTTGTCATGTCAAAAAGTGTCCTACCCGAAAACAGTGTCCCGTTCAGTGAAACACAGGCCATTGAAAGTCAATCTCCCAAATTCAAAGATAGGATGAAGCAGGTGGATGAGAGCTATCGTAGCTTTTTGTTTGATGGTGAGGTGACCCCATGTACTTCTGGTGAGGCAGGTAAGCCAGTAGTCATCCTGCGGGATACGGGGGCCTCTCAGTCATTGATGGTGGGTGGTGGTATGACTTTTCCACCAGATAGTGCAGTGAATGCAAAAGTCTTGATTCAGACTGTTGATGGCAGTTATATGTCAGTGCCACTGTATAGAGTGGATTTGAAGTGTGACCTAGTTTCTGGTCCTGTTACTGTTGGAGTTGTTCCTGAGTTGCCCATGGCAGGCATTGACTTCCTGTTGGGGAATGACTTGGCTGGGGACAAGGTGGTTGCGTCTCCAGTTGTTTCGGATAAACCAGTGGTGGTTGCTGAAACTGAGCAGTTGCAGGAGGAGTTTCCTGGGATTTTCCCAGATTGTGTTGTGACTAGGTCTCAGGCTCGTAGAGCTGTTCAAGATGATGCGGATTCTGTTGATGTGGAGGAGAATTCCGGTGTTTGGTTAGCAGAAACCTTTTTCAAGGACTTGAATGATGGGGTTGCTGTATTAGGCTCCGAGGCTAACAGTGATGGGCTGTTTAGCAAGTCTTCCTTGGTTGAAGCACAGCAGGCAGACTCTGAGTTGAAAGGCTTGTCTCAGACGGCGTGTTCTGAGGCTGAGGCTGAAAAGGTCCCTGAGTGCTATTATGTCAAAGATGGCATTTTGATGAGGAAGTGGAGACCTCCCCATAGGCCAGCTGATGAGGATTGGACGGTGGTCCGTCAAGTTGTTGTCCCTCCCAGTTACCGCGGTGAGATCTTGAGGATTGCTCACGAGTTACCTGTTGGCGGCCATTTAGGCGTCAGAAAGACAAAGGATCGGATCATGAGGCATTTTTATTGGCCGGGGTTGAATGTGGATGTGGCTGAGTTTTGCAAGACTTGTCACACATGTCAGGTGGCTGGTAAACCACAGCATTCGGTGAAGCCGGCGCCATTGATTCCGATACCTGCGTTTGAAGAACCATTCAGTCGGGTTTTAGTCGACTGTGTTGGACCTTTGCCTAGGACTAGGTCGGGTCACAAGTACCTCTTGACAATCATGGATATGTCTACACGGTTTCCAGAGGCTATCCCATTGAGAAATATCACTGCTAAGACTGTGGTAGATGCTCTAGTGCAGTTTTTCACTAGGTATGGGTTGCCCAAGGAAGTGCAGTCTGACCAAGGGTCAAATTTCATGTCAGGCATATTTCAAGAGGTGATGTATCGTTTGGGTGTGAAGCAGCTGAAGTCGTCAGCTTATCATCCCCAATCCCAAGGTGCGTTGGAGCGCTACCACCAGACCCTAAAGACAATGATTAGGGCATTCTGTGAGGAGTATCCCGAGGATTGGGATAAGGGCATCCCTTTCCTGCTGTTTGCAACGAGGGACTCCCCAAATGAGTCGACGGGTTTCAGCCCATTTGAGTTGGTGTACGGTCATGAAGTTAGGGGCCCACTGAAGCTCATCAAAGAGAAATTCATGACGGAGGATGATGAGGTCCACCTACTTGACTATGTGTCAAAGTTTCGTGAAAGGCTTTCAAAGGCTTGTGAGGTAGCTAGGGATCACTTGAAAGTGTCACAAGACTCTATGAAAAGAAAGGCAGACAAAAATGCCAAAGCCCGAACTTTCAACCCAGGTGACAAAGTTCTTGTACTGCTGCCCATACAAGGTGAACCACTGAAAGCCAAGTTCAGTGGCCCGTACTATGTCAAAAAGAAACTCAATGATGTGAACTATGTGATCAGTACGCCAGACAGACGCAAAGATCAGAGGGTGTGTCATGTAAACATGCTGAAAGAGTACTATGAGAGAAAGGCTAGTCAGCCAGTAGGCGTAGCTCAGGTGGTAGTAGAAGAAGTAGATGAAGAGGATCAAGCTCAAGATGAGAATGGAAGTGAGCCCTCTAATGCCAGGTTGTCTAACTCAG
This sequence comes from Diadema antillarum, assembly GCF_040938485.1. Classification (NCBI taxonomy): domain Eukaryota; kingdom Metazoa; phylum Echinodermata; class Echinoidea; order Diadematoida; family Diadematidae; genus Diadema; species Diadema antillarum. The sequence goes on from NW_027272792.1 coordinate 121,558, forward strand.
AGATGTTAGGGAAAGTAGATGAGGCACTGAACTACCTACCTGAAGATCAGAGGAAAGATGTGACTAGTCTGTTACATGAGTACAAAGAACTGTGTAAAGACAAACCAGGTTGCACCCCTCTGGCTGTACATGATGTTGATGTAGGAGATGTTGACCCTATCAAGCAGAACCCTTACAGACTAAACCCGAGCAAACTGCAAAAAGTAAGGGAAGAGGTTCAATACATGCTAGACAATGACATAATAGAACCGAGTAAAAGCAGTTGGAGCTCCCCAATCGTCATGGTGCCCAAACCGGATGGGTCTCAGAGATTCTGTATAGATTACAGAAAGGTGAATGCCGTGACGAAAACAGACTCTTTCCCCATTCCCAGACTAGAAGACTGCATTGACAGGGTCGGAAATTCTGCATATGTCAGTAAAATAGACCTTCTAAAGGGATACTGGCAGGTGCCCTTGACCGACAAAGCCAGAGAGATTTCTGCCTTTGCTACACCAGATGGCTTGTTCCAATGCAAAGTAATGCCATTCGGCATGAAAAATGCTCCGGCCACCTTCCAACGGCTGACAAACCAAATCATTGCCGGACTTGACAACTGTGTAGTATACATTGATGACATCCTAGTGTATAGTGACACGTGGGAGGAGCACATTACACACTTGCGGCAACTTTTTGATCGACTCAAGGAGGCCGGATTGGTGATTAATCTGGCAAAGAGTGAATTTGCAAAGGCCAAAGTGGTGTATCTCGGGCATGTAGTCGGTCAGGGACAAGTGTTGCCAAGAGAAGCCAAGGTAGAGGCTATACTAGGCTTTCCCATTCCCCAATCCAAGAAGGAGTTGCTCAGATTTCTGGGCATGGCTGGTTTCTACAGGAAATTTGTACCGAATTTCAGCACTTTAGTCACCCCCCTAACAAACCTGCTGAAGGGCAAGGCGAAGTACACGTGGACTGATGAGTGTCAAAGAGCCTTCGAGAAACTAAAGGCAGTCCTTGCTAATGAGCCTGTTTTGGCAGCTCCTGACTTCGCAAAGCCATTCAATGTGGCAATAGATGCTAGCGATGTAGGAGTGGGAGCGGTTTTGCTCCAAGAAGATGAAGAAGGCACTGAACGGCCAGTTAGCTACTTCTCAAAAAAACTGAATGCATACCAGAAGAAGTACTCCACAATTGAGAAGGAGGCTCTGAGTCTCATCCTTGCCCTCCAGCAATACGAAGTGTACTTGACAAATAGCAAAGGGGAGATCACGGTCTATACTGACTACAACCCCTTGGTCTTTTTAGACCGGTTCAAAATGAAGAACAACAGGTTGTTCAGATGGAGCATGATGACGCAGCCATATGCACTCAAAATCAAACATGTGGCAGGCAAAAACAATGTAATTGCCGACACTCTGTCAAGAGTGTAACATGAAGAGAGTATCAAAGGTGAAAAGTTTTCACCGCGTATCATTTCCAGTGTATGTGTTTAGCATATATTGTGCAAAACAGTTTGATATGATTGTATAAGCTCCGAGAATCTAAGCAATATCATTGTAAATAGTATCCATGAAAAGAGAACATGGAATTAATACAGCTATCCAAAAGGCATGTGATAGTATGTGATTATTGTTGCTTGACTTGGACTTTACCTCACATTCGTTGCAAATAACAATGAGAAATTGTGAAGGTAAAATAAACCCTTGCTACAGCAAGGCTTTCTTTTTCCCATGGGGGATGGTGTCACAAATGTACACACTAGTAGTTATGTACACGTACATGTATGATGTACTGTATGCCTGGCTGTTTTAATGTGTATGTACACAGGTGGACCAGATTAATGGAGAACATTCTATGTGGTATAGATATAGTACATACAGGCTGACCAGATCAGTGGAGAATTTTCTAGGTGGTATACAATGTAACTACACAGTACATGCATGTAAGAGGAAATACATTATAACTCACTCAATCTAGAATGATTTCACCCTTTCCAGAATTTTCTGGGAAGTGCTTACATATTTGGCTGAGTGAGGCACTGTCCCTGTAGCCCAATGTGATTGGTGGTTGTTCTTGGTAATGATGTTTTGTACATAGTTAGGCAGTGAGTCATCCAGGTTTCCTGGAACTTGGAATGGCTAGTAGGTTGGAGAGAGTTATAGAATGTGCTAGAAGGGGTTGAATGGATAGTATATAAGCCAGAGAAATTCTGCAGTAGGCAGAGTACCCAACACCTCTGCTCTGAGAGTTACGTCACTCCTGGCTCTGAAGCGACTTGTTATAGTCAGTCCTGTGTTACCTGCTGACCTGTTATGTTTGTGGAGATACTTGGCCTGGGAGACATTTTGCCTGCAGAGAATTAATGTGCCTTCATTGGACTCCATATTTTAATGTCAACGGACATTGCTATGGCAAAGCTGTGATGGGCTGGATTCTTAGCTGAACATTATTAAGTGAATCATCATTCAACGCATCAACTGGACGTGGTCGTCACAACGTTTGGACTCTGCACGTTTCGCCGTGGACATATTTCGTGGATTTTACCCCGGATCTATACCGTGGACTATCGTAACCTGCGCCTCTGGAGTTACGTCGAAGGAATCATTCATCGGTGCATCACGGATCATTCATTTGTGCATCAAGCATCGTATTTGGACATTTCCAGGGATATTGCGTGTAATGTGTACGTAAGTGATTCCATTACTGACTTATATTTGTTTCTCGTGATCATTATTGTATTGATGTGACGCCGATTACCAGTCTGTACCCACAATATCACCGTTAATAAACCGCCTGAACATTAGTTGATTGTTTCTTTTGTGCGATCATTCTCGGAGTGATTTTGGTCGTAACAAAATGTCATTTTGATCCAGAAGTATTTTGTTGAGTGTATGATGTTACATCCTTACGATGAGCAGAGGCCATGGAATGTTTTTTAAAGTGTGTGGGGTGGGGGTTTTGATAGGGGATGGATTGCAGAGGGATTTGAGCACAAAACCTTTTCTTAGAAAGGGAGTTAATCTTTCGTTAGTGTATAATGTTACATTGTAACCATGATCAGAGGTCAGATTAGAACATTTTCTTATATAGGCCTATTTATTCAATTTTTGATAAATGATGTAAATGCAGTGGCTCATGGGGGGGGGGGGCACCCTGGGCATGCCCCACCCTTTTATTTCTATTGAAACAAACGATAAAAATGTTTGTCAGCCGATGAAACCCGGAAGTGGCACCAGAAATATTTCTTGCGCCCCTCCTTTACGGAATTCCTGGATCCACCCCTGATGATGGTGTGTGTGTGTGTGTGTGTGTGTGTGCGCACAGAACAGAATCTCCGGATGGAAGCATTGAGAAATAATTGGCTGTGCCGTTTGTTTGTTTTTTCGAACCCCCCCCCCCATTTTGTTTCGATTTATGCTTCTGAAGAGCCGAAAATGTGTGTGTGACTGTGTGTGTGTGTGTGTGTGTGTGTGTGTGTGTGTGTGGTGTTGGGGGTGGGGGAATTAGGGAGCTGCAGCCCCCAGCCGGCCCCGACTGTAATAAACATAACTCCGCGGTGGTGCTTGGAATTACAAATATATATATATATATATATATATATTCAGGAAGTCGACAAAATTCAATGGACCAATTTCACAGATCTATCTCTACTTCACATGTTCTGCGAATCACTGTCATTCTCAACTTACATTTGCCAAGATTTCATCGTCATCACCCAGAAGGTCATAATATGCACGTCATTCACTGGTATTTGCGATCTGACACTTCATTGATATACACAAAAAAAGGACTATAGATTTGCAATTGTGTTGAGGAGAGACTGCTATACATTAGGGGATGATAACAGTTGTGTAGAATACATGAACCTTCTCAACGTCAAGAGCACTTGACGTGCTCGTCTTATAAGCAGCGGAATGCCGGGCGACGAAAGACTGATTCCATTACACACCATCCTCGAATCCAACGTATGAGGTCGCGCGGTTGGCTGAAAACTTGTAGACACTCCCACTTCCAGAATGCGTGGAATCTCCTGAGACACTTGCAGTATGTCAATTACAGCGTACTAAGAACACTAAAAGCATATAAAAGGATCTTATCATATATATATATTTTGTCCTTTAAGATTTTTTTTTTTCATATAGGCGCGGTTTCGCGAGTAAAACCAGGATGTTGAATGATTGATGTGAGCTCATCTTGCTATATCGTACTTGACGCTGACAGTGAAGTGAATTTCGTTGAACGAGATGTGCGTATTCCGTGAAATCCTTCCGGAATATTATTGGTTAGCGGGATCTTTTAGTTCTTTCTTTTTTTCTTCTCTCTCTCTCTCTCTTGTTTTCTCATATTTGAGCGAACTGGGCTCATTTTTGAAATCTATTATATCCAAGGGGGTCTAGGACAATTACCCCCTGGGCAATTACCCCGCACCCATCCCCTGGCCCTAATCCTAATTCTAATCCTGAATCTAACCCTAACCCTAACCCAAACTCCTAACCCTAAACCTAACCCTAACCCTAATCTTTACTCTTACCTTACCACTAACCAGTATTTGGCCGGGGGGTAATTGCCCTCCGGGGGTAATTGCCCGGATACGATCCAAGGACATAGGGTTAGGGTTAATTATGGTTAGGGCCGTGATAGAGTTTTAGTTTTAGTTTGACGTGAGGATTAGGATTATGATATATTATAGGGTATGGGTTATGTTTCATTTTTGGTAGGATTCATGTTTAGCGTGCAGATATTTCATGCGGTTGATTGGAGCACTTGTCACAGGAGCAAATGTCATGGAACCGTTGATTTGATGTACAGGTCAAACTTGTTAAAATAATGTGTAATTTGATTTCAAGTGATATGACTATACGTGAATGCAGGTCACCCCTCTGTTTTTAACTTACAGATTGCATTCGTTCTTCTTTAGGTTTAAAACGGCTGCATGGATCATGCTCTTTATGTGACGTCATTAAAGTACTAGGCTGGCGGGGAATTTATTTCTTTTTCTTCCGCAGCTTCTCATGGCTATTTCAAAACTGACTACACTATTATGATTGGGGGTAAAATAATATTGTCATTAACGTTATCTTGTGCACACTTTCAGTGAAATATGTGACAATAATATTTTTTTTCAGTCCGAAACTTTCAATCTTTTGAACAGGTTGCAAACCCTATATCATAATCCCTAGGAAATATAGAAAAAAAAAAGAATACAAAAGCCAAGGCCCAGAAGAGCTGGGGGTGCACGGGATAACCCCCTTTATATTTATGCACAGTTGATCATGATATAGTCATTCACTGAAGAGCCATTCATTGAATATTGAATTTTTTAGATATATTTGATTTCTTCATTAACAATTTTCGAAATATTCCTCCAGAAGTGTAGGCCTATACACGAGATCACTGCATTTCAGTCCTTATTCAAAAGCTCCCTTGTGTGGACCTCCTATACACACCATCCTATTCTCTCCATTTCCATTATTATCATTATCATTATTATTATTATTTATTCGGCATTTGCAAAACAATACAAGTGATGACGGAGAAACAAAATAAGCAAACAAAACACAAGAAAACACACAGGCTTTCCCTGTTGAGCTTCCCCAAGGAGCCGGGTTGGAAAAAAGCAATCAAACATTGACTTACAATGAAGACGCATCCACAAACAGAGGTGAAAAAGAGGTGACAGTATATACAAGTCATTCTCTTGCACTGTCTTGAATACTTATTTTGCTTGATTTTTGATTGGAACTTTTTGATGGATTTTAACCACCCCCCCAAAAAAAAAAAACCAACACACAACAACAACAAACAAACAAAAGAGTACACGAGAGTCAGCTCACTGAAAATTAAGACATTTGAATTTCAGTTCAGTTGAGTTTAGTCAACACGCACTATACAAGGGATAAGGGTTCGTTTCCGCATTTCAAAGGTCCGTTTACAGGTTAATCCAAGAATTGAATAATGGTCGTTATTTCGAGGTTCATTAATTCGACAATGAAATATTCGTTATTCCGAAGGTGCGTCCGAAAGGCCATAAAAGGGTTCGTAGTACCTTAACATTCATTAGTAACGCACGGTCTGTTAATTTTCGAATTAACGAACACCTGCCTTGAATATTCAATTTTGTTCACTTTCAACTGAAAAACGTTCAATTTAATGCCCCCCCCCCCAAAAAAAAAAAAAAAAAAAATGTGCAATAAATCGCCGCTCCTTCGTATGGGAGCCTATACGAGGATACCTGCCCACCACGTGATGGCCTTCTGTCCATTTGAGTCCATGATGATATCACATTGAGGACATAGACGCCGAAAAAGACTTATACCTTGTGGCAGGTGCCATGTTTTCCATTTACATATAGCTTGAATATTCATTTGTCTTACTTTTTAGTAACAACTTTTCAATAATATTCTCTCAAAGTGTGCTTTAAATGTATTGTTGGATTTCAGTTCTAAAAAAACATGTAAAAGCTCCACACCCGTCGCTTTTGACAAGCGGACAGGAGGTAACAGATATAATTTCAGTGGCAGATCCAGGGGCAGTGCACCGGGCGCCCCCCCCCCCCTTGTTAAAACAAAAGAAATAAAAAGAAAACAATGGGGAAGGGATGCGTGGCGCCCGGGGCCTTATTGTTAAGGCGTCCCCTCTTTACGGAATTCCTGAATCCTGTTCTAATCATGTTCCTGTTAGTAATAATTTTCTTACTTTTTTATTGAAAATCTGTTCCAAAAATCGTCTCTCCAAAGTGCGCACAAAATCGTTGTATTTCGGTTTCCCCTAACCCTTCCCCGCTCGCATCGCTCCTTCCCTTCCAGATCCCATGCCCCCGCCCCCCCCCCCCCCATGATGAGCATAGTCTCCCCCCCCCCCCCCGAAAAATCAGGCAATGATTTTTATAACAGCACTTAGTCGTAACGAATTTCATATGAACTATAAACACAACCGCGGATTTTCAGGGGATTCGATCCCAGATCCCGCGGCCCTGACACTTCAGGTTTTATTTTGGGTTTTTTTTTAATTTGTTTTGATTGTTTTTGTTTTTGTTGTTCTTGTTTTTTGTGTTTTTTCCGCGTCGACGAACCATAGAAAGAGGGGATCAATCATCGCGATTATGCGGCCATCACAAAACTCGTCAGATATCATGCCAATTCATGTATTATAACAGCAATCCACTTACAGTCTGCATTTTAGTATTATACAGCCCCTGGAAGGATAGCCCGCAGGAGTATTGGAAGTTACTGAATGGCCGTAAGCGTGACTCCTGTTCGGCAAAGGTCCCTTTGGTTGATTTTGTGCGTCATTTTAGTAAACTGAATTCGGTTCGAAATTTAATTTCAGTACCAGAGTATGATTTGGATGGATCAATAAGTAATAATGAGTTAAATGCACCAATTGTAATTGATGAAGTCATTAAGATGGTTCAGAAGTTAAGGAATAATAAGGCATGTGGTATTGATATGATTATTAATGAATTTTTAAAACATTGTTCAAGTCGTGTTTTGGATTGTATTACAGTTTACTTTAATATAATTTTGGAAAGTGGTTTAGTTCCAAAGGACTGGTGTCTCGGTACATAGTACCAATTTTTAAGAAAAGGGGAAGGGATACAGACCCAGATAATTATCGTGGAATAACACTTTTAAGCTGTTTGGGGAAGTTATTCACTTCTATTTTGAATCATAGAATAACAACTTACCTTAATAATCAAGGTATGCTTGGGGAAGAACAAGCTGGCTTTCGAGCTGGATATTCTACAATGGATCACGCCTTTGTTTTGAAAACTTTAATTGATATATATTTGTCTAAACGCAAACGAATTTATTGTGCATTCATCGATTTTAAGAAAGCAATTGATATGGTTGGTAGGGTATCACTTTGGCATAAAATGTTGAGGTCTGGGGTGGATGGTAAGGTGTTTACAGTTATAAAGAATATGTATGCTCAAGCCAAATCTTGCGTATCAGTCGATGGTCGACATTCTGATGCTTTTCAGTGTAATGTTGGTGTACAGCAGGGTGAAAATTTATCGCCTCTGCTTTTTGCAATATATCTCAATGATTTTGAATCATTTTTGAGTTGTCGTTTCAAGGGACTACAATTTTTAATTGAAAAAGTTTGTGTTGATATTTTAGACAAAGAAGTCAATGAGGATCTTTTTATACATTTGTATACATTGTTGTATGCAGATGACACTCTTATTTTAGCCGACAGTGCAGAAGAGCTTCAGTTGGCTTTGAATGCATTTCATTTCATTTCATTTCATTTCATTTTCATTTTATTTCAACACGGTAATAAAAAGGAAACTTGCATTGCATCGATATTGTAAAGATTGGAAGTTAAGTGTCAATACTACAAAAACTAAGGTCCTGATTTTTTCAAGAGGCAAAGTACGTAACTTTCCATTGTTCAGTTTTGGTGAAGACAAACTTGATGTAGTGGATGATTTTGTTTATTTAGGTATTCAATTTAATTACAATGGAAGTTTTAAGAAGGCTATTTCTAAGCAGGTGTCACAGGCAAGGAAAGCACTTTTTTCTATGTCACTAAAGGTTCAGAACTCAAGCTTCCTGTGGATATTCAATGAGAACTGTTTGATCAGTTAGTGTTACCAATATTATTGTATGGGTGTGAAGTTTGGGGTTTTGAGGATTTGAGTCAAATCGAAATTTTTCATAGGAAATTCTTGAAATCGTTGTTATGTGTAAATAAATTTACACCGCAGATTGTATGGTATTACAGAAACCGGGAGAACACAACTGGCTAATACTGTTTAATATCGTATGGTTAGCTTCTGGCTGAGGATCATAAAGGGTTCTTCTGCTAAATATTCATTCAGGTTTTATACACTCTAAAGATTAATAAGTCAACAGGACACGACCTTTGTATTTAAGTGGATATCTCACATAGTTGAGGAAATTTTAAACCATGCTGGTCCTGGTGTTGTATGGCTAAGAAAAGGTAATAACTGGATATTAAGCACCTTGAAGCTGACATTAAGTGATATGTTTGGTTTGGTTTGGTTTTATTTCCGGTCATAAAAAGCATACAAATGAAATAACTTTACAAATATACAGAGTTTACAGAAATGCAATGTTATACAAACTATACAAACAAAAGAAAATTAACATCATTAAACAGTACGAGTGTGAGTTTACAAACAGAGAACCTAAGCAATAATAACAAAGACAAAGTGATAGATGAGATAGTGGAAAACGCCTGGAAAACCCATATTCAGCGACACTGTTGTAGAGTCACTGGTCTTCCATGGGGACCAGATATGTCTAAACAGGATTTGATGGCAAATGTTTGGTCAAATAGAGTATGTTTAAATTATAGGATTTTTAAGACGAATAGTCTCTTTGAAAGGTATTTAGTCCAGTTGAGTAAGAGGGATAGAATTTCATTGAGCCGTTTTAGATGTAGGTCAGATCAGTTGCCAGTTAATAATAGAAGATTTGTACAGTCATTTATGATGAAAGGGATGTTCAATGCCCTTGTTGTGATAGACATGAAACAGGTGATGAATTCCACTATGTTTTCGTATGCCCCTTCTCTGAAAAGGAAAGACAGTTATATTTAAGCAATCATTATTTGGTTAAACGTCCTTGCTCAGTACACATGTCCAGATTATTTTCATATTCGCATTTAAGGACAGCTTAAAAGATTAGTATTATCTGTTAGGCTGAACAAGTTGAGTGTACTTTAGTCAAGAAAGAAAATTTATTGTAACTCGTAGTGGTAGAAAAATTAAACATCCAGTGATACTCGATCTTTAGTAGTTGTAAGTCACGATTGTTTGGTCGTATGGTTCATACGATTAGTTAACCTTGCTTGCCAATTTGTATATCACTGTATATAATATGTTTAGTAGGTATAGACTATTAATTTATATACATCATTGTAATATATCACAAACATGTATTCTTTGATAATTGTAATGACCATATCTTGTGTTTATGTGTTGTACTCTCATACCCCGGAATGGGGTCGGAAGAGTCGAATAAAATCTATAAATCTTTTTCCAGATGTTGGACTCAAGTTTCCCGTCCCCAGGACCCGTCCCATTCCCTTTTAGTTTGTTTCAGGTTACTCAGTAATTATGTTATCGGTTTCGCGGCCCATCTTCGATCTTCAGCGCGCCACTACTTTTGCAACGCGACGAAGCACGTTTGGGACTGCGGGAGATCGCGATAGCGAGCAGCATGCATCGCGTGCGGTTTATAAACACAGGAGGGGAGATCAGAAGCCTTTGGCGTGTTTGATGCGATCGTCTGTCTAGAAAATACTCCACGGTCGTATATATTATGAGAATACCCGAATCACAGAGAAAGCGATACGTACCGAGAGAGAGTGATGCCAGCTACTGTGTTATTCGGATAGAAGTAAGTCGAATTTCGTCTTAAAAACCAACCAATCTACTCGGCACTTCAGACCCTGCGTATCAGCAGCCAGATGCAGAGCGCAGGGCCATAGGGATCGGGAGGCAGGGTGATGGGGCCGGCCGGGGGTAACGTTAGTGTTTAGTAGACTGAAATCCTTCTGTGCGGAGGAGGGGATTCTTTGAAGCCAGACGTCTCCGCGGAACACAAATATTTTTGACGACAAGATATAGACCGATCTTTAGGTCAAGGTGGTTATGAACTTTGTTTGCAGAGAAAATATAAAAACTGTTCGCCTTTTCGAATCAAAAGTTAGTGGGAATGTGGGGTCATACTTCGATTTCGCTTGGGGAAAAATTGAAAGATCCGAGACTCAAGAGTTCAGTTCAGGCCTTACATGAATCATACACAATACAGGTTGGAGATATTGAGGTTGGGCGAGCGAGGAAGCTTGAAGCATGAAGGGGGCCTTAGTGAGGGAGTCGAAGACAGAGAAAAGAGGCTCTACACAGGAGAGGGTAGAACCAAGGAGGTTTGCCTAGTACCTCCTTGACCTTGGTAGAACTAGATAATACTTTCTAGTAGAAACGTCCAACAAGTGCAAAATACCCAGGTGAATGCGAAATTTTCATAGAAACTTCATACTCCAGCCAGGGCTGCCAACTCTGAGCATCAAGTCTCGTGCAATTTACCAAGTTCAAAAATGTCTCAATCTGATGAAAGAATTTCATGCGGAATTCCACAGTCTCACTGCACTGGATAGGTTAGCCCTGATTCTCATTTGTGTAATTTAAGTAGTTGCTACCAGTGTACCAGTTGCTTGAAAGGGAGCGGAAGGAAGTAGGTCCTCTGTCCTTTTTAATTCTTTGATTAAAAACTAAAGTAAAAGCTCATTTGTCATGTCATGATGTGTGTGGAGTGTGGTGCATGCAGGAAACTGTTTAAACTTGCCCGTCTGAAATCTGATCCCAATGTATATGGTGCAGATGTCTGTTTTCAATTAGGCCTACCGGTACCTCGGCAGTATCAGCAGTAACTTCTTATAGCAATGCTGCAGAGGGGTTTTTTCTCAAGCAAGAACAACAGTGACAACAAACAAACCATCGATGTTTGTCTTTTTTTTTTTTGACAATGTCATAAATTTGATAGAAACTAGACCCTTGTGATAGAGTAATAACATAATATATTTGATAAATGATTTAAACACCAAAGCCAGAATTTGAGGTACAGCCTGTACTAGCAGCATTCAAATTTTCAATTTTCAAAGTAATCTAATTTCTTCAAGCCTTGGAAATGGTGTGGAAGCTGCACTTAGCTGTCATACCACAAGGGATATCTGTAGTGTAAGTAGTGAAAATGGAAGTACACAAAGAGAGAAAAAGCTCATCAGAATGGAAACCAAAGTCAAATGAAAAGTGTGTGAAAAAAAGCCCTTCGAACTGAGATGTCATTAACAGGAAATTTATTTTACAAAAGAACAATAATGTGTCGATTTGTAGCTTTGATGCTTTCGATTGTGAATTGTGGTTTGAGTTAAAGAAATGATATAGCCTGCAATTTAATAATGTTGTGTGGTGATAAAGATTGTGTGAATTTGATATGCAGTAAATCCAGTGTTTCAGCAGCCACCTATTTGTAGTGGCACTAACTGCGATCAGCAGCCCCAAACGCGTAGCGTAATGGGGCTGCGGACTGTAGCATTCAGGATCATGACTGGGGTAGTTTCAAGGATAAATATCAACTTAAAATCAAAAAATTTCTTCAATTTGAAGACTTACAGGTGAAGTTGAAGTGTTGACAACAGGTAGCGTGCAACGTTTGGTTCTGCCTATAGTCCCTTTCTGTTCGAATTGACGACTTAATGTGACTCGGTTGAGAGGAACCTGGGAGAGCTACACTGAATTGATGGCCAGAGCATGCGCACACAGACATCTTATCTGGTCAATGGATTTGAAATTTGTGCGCATGCACTGGCCGTCAATTCAGTGTAGCTCTCCCAGGTTCCTCTTGACCGAGTCACATTAGGTCATCAATTCGAACAGAAAGGGACTATTGGCAGAACCAAACATTGCACGTTACCTGTTGTCAACACTTCCACTTCACCTGTAAGTCTTCAAATTGAAGAAACTTTTCGATTTTAAATTGATATTTATCCACAATACTACCCCTGTCATGATTCTGAATGCTACAGTCCGCAGCCCCATTACGCTACACATTTGGGGCTGCTGATCGCAGTTATAGTGGCACCTACTAACTGTATTCAACAATTATTAGACTCCTTGGAGAGGGATCAAGATTTTGTACAGTGGCCACCTAATCATGGTTAACATTTCATAATGTATCAATGTTGCTTGCTCCATCCAAGTTGAGCACCGTTGATAATACAATACCAATTTCATAGTCACTATTACAATGTATAGGTACGACAATGATAATTTGATTGTAATAGTAATAGTATGAATATGATGATGTTAATAATATTGATGATGATAATAATAATGATGATAATAATGATAATGATAGTAGTAGTAGTACCTAGTAGTAGTAATAATGATAATGATGATAATAATAAAATTATCAATAATAATAATACATAGCAGAAAAAGAACGGTAAGTATTTTTCCATTATCGCTTACAAAAAGTTTTCAAGGATTACATTAATATTATAGCTGTCTTGGCAAGTTTCCACTTTGTACTTATACACATGGGTAATAAACCATGTCCTGCTGTCCACAATGCTCCTTAAAGTACATGTAAGGGGCATCTTGGATGGCAGGACAAAGATTGTACAAAAAACAAGACATGTTATGCAATTATTACCATAAATTCATAGTTTGACCTTCTGCATTGTTGTATGTACAAGTGTATATATGAGAGTCATACATTCGACACCCATTATTTGCAGCACGTAGAATCAGATTTACTGCCAGCCTGTCTATAGTGGCCTCCCATTGTATTTCCTTACAATGGTCACCTTATACTGGAAGGACATTGTATGTATCATAGATGAGTCTAGCTGATAACCTGTACTTGCAAAATTCATAAAAATCACTTCAAATGTTGATACTGCCACAGGTGACCAGCAGTGATACCAACGCAAGGAGCCAGCAGTCTTTACCAAGTCCGGTGAAGCGGAGCAAGGTGGCACGATGGCAGACGGGGCGGGCCTGGTGTCGTGCGTGACTGAGCAGACGTCCAAGCTGGAGGGCGTGTTGGAAGAGGCCAAACTGAAGGTCAAAGGTAACTTGGTATTACCAGTGTACTTGAAACACTAATTCCCCGTAGGAAAATGGACAGTTCTACAGATTTTTTATTTTTTTTTTTTTTGGGGGGGGGATAGGGGTAGGGGGTTGGGTGGAGGAATGGGAAGGTCATGACCCAATGAGTTATCTTCTGTGTTTGTTCTTGTTTCGTTATACAAGAATTGTTAGAATTACTGGAAGCACCATGTTAGCTGCTTGTGCCACAGTGGGAACAGTTTCATGATTTTGATCTTTATTATTAAAGTGAATACCTTAGACGCCACACTTTTGCTCCTCCCAAATCTTGTGCAAAATGGTGATAATGCAAGTTATATTGTGCCAAATCCATTAAATGAAATGCTCAAGGTGCACTCGAAGATGAGTGTATAGAGGTAAGATAGAGAAATGGAAAAAGTTCAGATATCATGAAACAAATACAAATTTCCAATGCATTCTTAAATGACTGCGTTGATGATGCATTTCTTATGAGTTGGCAGTGAATTCCAAAGAGATGGCCCAGCACATAGAAAGGTGTGCTCCCCAGAGGTTTACTACATGCAGGGACCACAAGTAAACCAAAGTCTACTGACGGAAGTGATCAGACAAATGATATAAAATTAATGTTTTATTTCTTACTCACCCATGGGAGATGTATCAATGGGATTTTTCATATTTTTTTTTACTGAGTGTGTTACTGTGGATTTTTATATTTAGATGGCACGTATGACAAAAAATTTGGACGATCCTCTTGATACGTGGCAGACCCTTCATACATCTTCACTTCAACCTTGATTGGGAGCGTAGGAGGGATTGTCAAGTGTTTTATTCTGTATTCTCTTTTACCCTTAGTAATTTCATTCATTGTTAGCTCACCTGAGCCGAAGGCTCAAGTGAGCTATTGCGATCGCTCTTCGTCCGGCGTCCGGCGTCCGTCGTGCGTCGTCCGTCGTGCGTAAACTTTTACATTTTCATCTTCTTCTTGAGAACCCCTTGACCGATTTTCACCAAACTTGGCAGGTAGCATCCCTAGGGGAATAGGATCTCAATTTGTTCAAGTGGGCACCATACCCCTCCTGGGGGGCCCCCAGAGGGGCCCAAACCCCCCAAAATTAAGGAATCTTAAAAAAATCTTCTTCTCTAGAACCAGAAGTGATAGAGCTAAGTTAATACTATGAATTAGTACATTGATGACTGTAGTTTGAAGTTTGTTCATGGCGGAATCAGGGGTGCCCCCCTTGGGACCCAGGGGAGGGGGGTGGGGAGGGGTCCTAATGGGGCCCAAATTGTATATTTTCATCTTTTTCTTGAAAATGCCATTATGAATTTTCACCAAAGTTGGCAGGTAGCATCCCTAGGGGAAAGAATCTCATTCCCATCAAATGGGCACCATGCCCTACCTGGGGGGCCCCAGGGGGCCTAAATTTGGACTGAAATGGTAAATTTTCATCTTTTTCTTGAAAACCCTATCACTAATTTTCACCAAACTTGGCAGGTAGTATCCCTAGGGGGATAGAATCTAAACTCCATCAAATGGGCACCATGCCCCACCTGGGGGCCCCAGGGGTCCCACCCCCCCCCCCCCCCCTCCTGTAAGGAATCTTTACAGATTTTCTCTAGAACTGGAAGTGATTTCAAGAGCTAAGTTAATACAATGAGTCAGTATATTGATGACTGTTGTTTCAAGTTTGTTCATGGGAGAATCAGGGGTGCCCTCCCCCCCCCCCCCCCCCACCCCCTTGGGACCCAAGGAAGCGGGATGGGATGGGGGGGGGGGTCCAAATGTGTGCCTAAATTTTCATCTTCTTGCTGAAAACAACATAATGGATTTTCACCAAACTTGTCAAGTAGCATTCCCATAGGAATAAAATCTCAAAGTGTTTAAATGGGCACCATGCTTCCTTGGAGGCCCCAGGGGGACCAAACCTCCTAAATTAATGAATATTAAATAATATTTTTCTCTAGTTCTAATCAAAAGGGATAGGGCTTTAAGTCTTTTTTTCCCAAGCTGCATAATCCAACGTTCTATGAAGTACAGTGTACTTGGCAGATATTTTTCCCAGTGTGATGGAATATGTAAATGGACACCATGCCCCCATTCTCAGAGCTACCCCCACCATAAGTTTCCAATGTTCTCAGGTAAGAGTCTGCAAGAATGCATGGAAGGTGAACTTGCGATACTCAGGGGAGCGCGTGACCCGCGGGTCTCTTGTTTAAAGTAAATTCATTAGATACTGGTGGAAATGGACTTCATTTATGTGGGTATGGCATCATTCTGTGTACTGAATTTTAAAATTACCTCCCCTGTATTAATCGTCTTTATGTACTGGTATCATTCGCTGCACCCTTGCCTACTGCCAGTGCCAGTACCATATTCATTGTTAGTCTCTCACATGAAGGAGAGAGAGACCAAAGTTATCAATATATTACATATAACATCGTATCAAGAGTAGTACCACTCATCTACCAAAAGTGTGTTACATTTGCAAGTCTAGTTTAAATAATTGTGTATGTGTAGTTTCATAATCATCTGATACATTTGGCTGCTTAGACCCTGACAATTACCCTGACACTATGCCTTTACCATGAATTCTAGTGTGTGTGATGGTACATCTACTTTAAATATATACTTATGCATGCATGTGAAAGTATCATTTTCATGTATGTGTTTTGATTGTCTCTCTGCTGCTTTAATGGCTCTCATACTGCACTGACAGTACATGCAATGCAGAAATTCGTCTGTTCTTTGGTTGGAGAACCTTTTCCACTTTCGCATGCTATATTGTACTTTTAACTTAGAATAGTGAGCATGGTAAACAAAAGATTTGGTCCAAATTGGAGTCTTCAATTGGAAAAAAAAAATCCAAATATACAATGTAAATCATTCCTTCTTTTTCACACTTGAACACTTGTCAGCATGCTGTGATACGAAATGCACTTAAAAATTTACAGTCCACTATATGCTAGTGTACATGGGTATAAATGTAGTTTTGCATTGCTCTGTTTTGTGAAATTTCATTACAATGTAATGTTGATCATACAACCCAGCAAAGGACAAGAATTCAACCCTGTGATATTTCCTATTTTATGCTAGTGGTGTGCTGAAGCCATATTATTAAAGCATCATTGTACAAGGCTTGTGGTCTCCCAATATTTTGATTGCTGTTGAAGACTAGATGCCATTGTATTACTACAAAACAGTTAGCCACATGTGAAATCATGGAATGATGTTCAGAAAAGACAGTAACCCCACAGCTGTATGTATTTGAGATGACAACTAAAAACTAAGCAGAAATTAAAATGTCATGACATAATGTTAGAGACTAAAACAACTCCCCTTTTTAAAAGAAATTTCTGGGTGAAAGGTCAAATGCAGAATACACCCCCTTTAAAACAAGTTCTCAGGCCAGATTTCAGGCAAAAAGTACCATGGTACCCCTTTACTATAGATTTAGGGAATACAGTTGAACCTCTTGTATCCGGACAAGTCGGGACCGGGGCTCATCCGGATAAGGGATTTGGCCGGATACGGGAGACTCAATGCTTTATACATGTACATATACATACACATGTACTGATGTAGCCCATTGTAGTACCACATGTAGTAATGTGTATACTGCAACCTTTTCATTGTTACACTCAGTAACAGACCCCAAAATAGAGGTTCGTGTTTGCAAGAATGAAATCATTTTCTTTTATAAATTCTTGGGATGATTTATCTAAATAATTATTAAGAAATGTATCAAGTGTATGTAATTCATGTGTGTTTGTGTAGGAGTTCTCAAGGAGTTGGGAATCCCCCTTTCCTACCGTAATTATTAAAAAAAAAAATCATGGCGAGATTGCGTCCGTATAATAGAGAGATCCAGATAAAGGGAGGCCGGATAAGGGAGGTTCAACTGTATGTAGGTCCTATGTGGTCCCACGGGCTGGTGTGGGGGGGGGGGGGGGGGGGGGGCAG
This sequence comes from Diadema antillarum, assembly GCF_040938485.1. Lineage (NCBI taxonomy): Eukaryota > Metazoa > Echinodermata > Echinoidea > Diadematoida > Diadematidae > Diadema > Diadema antillarum. Next base: position 139,107 of record NW_027272792.1, read on the forward strand.
GGGAACCGTTGATTTAATGATATTAAACAGTAGACCAGTTAACTTTTACAAGGAAGTTACAGTAACAGTTTTATATGATATTTTATACAAGACATTACCTGACACTCGTCCGAGGTTTGTCTGACAAAGCAGCAACTTGGGAATGCAGAGTATATTCTTAAGTAGTAAAGTGTTTTGATTATTACAGGTGGACTACACGTTGTAGATAGTTTTACTAAGTCCACAGAAGAGAAGTGTCTATAGATTTGAATACATGGACCTTAGTGTAAACTGAACCATTACAGTTCCAGGTAATGCTTAATGACGAGGCTGAATAACTCACAAATGATGTGTGTTTGTGGGTTTTGTGTGTGAGAATTCAGATTTGGCATCCTGCATGTAAAATTGTGTATTATGTTGCTTGGTCCTTACATCCTGTTTACCTAGTTAAGTTTGCAGTTGAATCTCCATGATACATGATCACTCTGTCTTAATCTGTGCAAAATAGTTTGAGATTAAGAGTTTCCTGTGGTGAGAGAGGTTGACAATGCAAGAAACCTCAGGTGTTAAAGGGTTAACAAGTGATACAAGTCCATAATGATATCAGTCCGCAATTGTGTCTTCATTTGTTAATCTTGATGTTTTTTTTAAGCACTCCCTCCAAATCCTTATATAAATTTGGAAATGTATAATTTCTTATAACCAGCATATTCAATTGTAATATATATGTAACACTGCATCCCAAAACCAGCAAAATGTTGCCAGACATGGTTGTTTTATGTTTTATGTGTTTTTTGGGGTTTTTTTACAGGCTGATTCTGAAAAAAAAAAAGCAGACTGCAAGTTTTAAAATGATATATAACTCAATACAAATGGACTTTCCCAACCTGTCTAAATAATGGAAAGAAAGTACACCCTATGGAAAAGTGTTTACTGAGAAAAGAGGCTGTGAAATTTAGGGTGTCGTCATTTTCACATGTGCATAATCTCAGCAAGCAGTGTTCAGTGCAATGAATGGGGGAAAAAAAAAAACAGGATGTAAAACTCCATGGCAACCACCCACAATGAAGGGATTTTCAGATTAAGCTGAAATTTGGCACACTCCATCAGCACATGTTATTCATCACTCTCTTTCCACCTCTCTGCTAATACTTTCAAAGCAGCAGCATCATTCTTTCAAAAGGTATGAGTTGAAAGTGAAGTGTTTTTAAGAAATGCAAAGGGGCATATAAGGACATACCCAATCACACCATTCTACCAAAAAAAAAAAAAAAAAAATATATATATATATATATATATATATATATAATGTTCTCATAAAAAAACAAACACTGTTTCACATTCAGTATGTAATGATGATCAAACTTTAGAAATATAATATATAGAAGAATTGCTCTGTCAGAAAATATCAAAACAAAAATAAAAAATTAACCAGTCCCACCCATTTCACCTATTTTGAGTGCTCATGTAAAATTGGTGTTGTGTGGCATTTTGTTGATTTTGTGATGCATGATCACATAATTATATCCTTGTGTTTTGTACAGGATAGTGAATATTTTCTGTGAATTTCTTTTCTATTCATTTAGATTGCTATTTGACTCTTCAAGTAACCTAGCTTCCAGTCAATATGTTCACTTCCTGTGTACAAATATTATCATTGTATCGTACAGTTTGAATCTGACAATGTTTTGCTTCTGGACGAATTGTCACTCACATCTTTTATGAAAAATATGCTAAAAAGACTGATGCATCACGGTCATTTGCAAGTAGAAAAAGACTCCTAGCAGGCCTCGAATTTCGCCAGTTTTAGGGACAGGCAATTTTTGGTTTTAGGGGCACTCTCTCTCAAAATTTTTAAAGGGCAGCAAGGAAAAGTTGCAGTAAGCATGGTAATTTTGAGAGAGGCATTGCAGCAAGTAGATAGGGCATTGCGGCAAATTGCCTTTTGCCTGCCGGGTAATTCGAGGCCTGTACTAGGGTATAACCTTTCATCCTGAGAAAGAAGTCAGGAGGAAATCAAAAGTTTACCGTTTTTTTTCTTATCATGGTCAGGTTGGGAGGAAGCTAAGCATTGAATTCAGACATACATGTACTGTTCTTTTTTCCACTTGCCATACTACTAATTATTGAAATTTGCTGACATTTAGAGGACTGAGCACTGTTTGCCAAGAATTTTGAAGGAAGCAAAAACAGGAAGAAAAATATGAGGTGTACACTTTAACCTTGTGTGCAAACTTTCTGTAGCAAAACCGCCATTCTCATACTGAAAATGAAAGACACATTACATCTCTGCAAACAATGGTCTGTTAGTTTAACCAACAATGATTATTGATAATTATTGATAATAAAAACTGGCCTGAATAGCTGAGCCTTCTCGAATAATACACCCAGTGTTGGTCAGACATAATTTTTAATCTGTTTTTGTGTATGCTAGAAGTGTGTTTGTGGTTGTGTGTGGATGGGGGTGGGGGTGGGGTAGGGAGGGGAGTGTCACACGGAATACCTATGATCAATTCAAATTTGGTTAAGTGTAGCACCGTATGCCAAGAATGCCAACAGTTTTGATTGGAGTTAATACCATACAAGACCTTTTCCCCCCATTTTCAAATAAACAATTTCATTTCCTATCTATCAATCTACCCATCCATGTGTCTATTTATGTATGGTACCTATCTACTATGTATATCTGTTATCTGCTTGTGTAACTTTTCTTTGTTTCCTTCTCGTACTCTTTTTATTATTTTTTTTTTCAGATTCACTTGAAGAGTTTGTTAACTCTGGGATATCTGTCCTTGGACAGGCAATAGGAATCTATTACTCCCTGTTTACGAGGTAAGCACCGTGGTTTCGAGTCACGTAATGACAGCACTCCTACAGTCTTGTTTAATATCCTCAGTTCTCTGTTTAATTGTGGTACAAGTACAATTGTATTTTGTTCGGCTGTCCACGGGGAATGAGAAGAAGAAAAGGCCATAGTTTCGATCATTGTCTGATAGACACAGGATGTTCCCTGGGATAAAATCAAGGTACAATGTTGCTTCCTCTTGAGCAACTAGATCAGTGTACTGAAACAGACAAATTTCATCTATTGGATCTGCTAGAGACTCAAATTTTACTGAATGCTTAAACACGTGCGAATGTATTTGCCATATATTTAATAAGTCCAGTTTTTCTTGCAAATCGGGACTTCCTGAGAACTTCTGATAGGGAAATTCTATATTCAAATATGTTTCTGAGTTAATTTCTAATTTGCCTCATAATTATCACCAGGTGTTTAGTTGAACCAAAGCACACCCATGAATTCTAAGTCAAGCTTTGCATTAATCCAAAATGAAATGAAGTTCTTTATTTCAATAGTTTGTTATTCTGAAAACACAAAATCTCTTTACCTAGATACTTATTAATCTGAAAGTGAAAAAGGGTTCCCTAATCTGAATATTTGTGGCATTATTCGGAAGGTTCTCTGTTCTGAGCAGAAATAATGTTTGCTATTCCTAAGGTTAGCTAATCTAACAATGAGATAAGGTTTGTTATTCTGAAGGTTTGATAATCTGAAAAGTCACAGGGAAAAGGTCTGTTATTCCAAAGGTTTTTTAATTAACAAATGAAATAATGTTCATTAATCAGAATATGATTCAAGGTTTGTTGATCTGGAAATGAAAAGAAGGTGCATTCTAAGGAACCTTCAAAATTACAAATGTTATTTCCTTGTCAGATTAACGAACCTCTAGAATAATGACCTTTATTTCATTTTTGGATTATTGAAGCTTTGTAATTACTACTGGAAACCTTATTTCATTTTGAGATTAATAGACCTTAGTTCATTTTCAGATTAATGAATCTTTGGAATAACAAACTTAAGAGTAACCTTATATCATTTTTGGAATATTAAACCTTCGAAAAAATGAACCAAATAAGAACTGTAACCATTGATGGTCACCCTCTTCCCCCCTTTAGTCTGAATGTGGTAAGTCGTCCCGAGATGGAGTCACTCTTCCAGAAGCACTTCCACATGCCGTCTGTCCAGGATACTGTGTCAACTCTAGAAGAAGTGGAGGTGGGTGTGTGCTTTTTGATTACCTGAATTCTGCAAGACACTTGTTTGACTAGGGACCATTAACCAGCATTGATTCATTTGCCGATAAACACACATAACTCGATATTTAAAGGCAAGGTTGTACTAGGAAACCAAACCACCCTGCTCTGTAAAACGGAGCTCGTCGAATGCATGCTGCTGTACTGCCTTACAATTATTTTTGGTATCAGATTTGCCAATAGCTAACATCCATTGTCTTTTGCAAAATAGCTTTCGGTTTTTAGAACTTGTAGTCCAGAGGGGCAGATGCAATACCTACATTTTTACCTTTGCCAAGGGGGGAGGTTATGTTTTTGTTACCGTTGGTTTGTTAGTTAGTTAGTTTGTCCGTGTGCAAAATAACTCAAAAAGTACTGAACAGATTGGGATGAAACCTGTAGGAAAGGTCGAGAATGACACAAGTAACAAACTACTAACTTTTGGTAGTGATCCGAGAATTTTGGGGGAATTTATGAAGGATTTTTGATATTTTGGCAGGTAGGGTCAATGAATTTGGGAGTTCAGGCTGCACGTATTTGAGGTTAGCATGTGCACACTAAAGTGCGTGCTCTAGTTTCTGCTAGGGGAAGCGCGCCGTGCAGCTGAGTGTATATGACGTAACAAAGGCTTCTATATTGGGAAATCGGGCGACTCTCAGCACACAATGCTGTAATACGTATGGGTGGAAATCACTGATATCTCTATGGAAGAACAAGATCAGTGGTGGAAATGAGCTGCATACTTGGTGGAGGTCTGCGCTCTCAGAGTGCTTCTCTAGTTGTGTATTGTTGAATGTTTGGTCTCTCACTCGAAAACTTTGGATGTTTTTTTAGATGTGCTCATCCAAACCCCAAGTACCAAGATGTGAATATGTTGCATGCTATAAAGACTCCAGTGTCTGTTACCACTTGGCAGGAGGTGTGGAATATGTGTACAAATTTCAATGAAATAAAAGTGAAACTGCTCCAATTTTGCATACAATGTAGACAGTTATTGCTGTGTTCACTCACTTGCATAGAATTCGATAGTAAACATTGTGACGGGCAAGGTAATGCCGGCACGTTTTAACATAGCACCATCTTGTGACGGATGAGAAGAAACAGACATAGCATTCTTTATAGACCCTACAGCCAGGGGTTGATACAAGATCACAGATTGAGTTTTGAAATGAGACATTTTTTTTTAAGAACAGTTTCAGTGACAGGCTGACATTGGAGCAAACAACAATTCTAGGACTTACCTGGCCAAGTTATGTTGTCCTTTTATCTGGAGAGACCAGTCCTAGGACTGCCTCAATGTTAGGTGTCAGGTACCCTTTGAGGAAACAACAAGTCAGACATGTCCCAGGCCCCAAGTTTTGTAGAAACTTCCCCTGGCTGGGGCTTAAGTGAGATTCCATTCAGCATGGACTTCTGTCACTTCTTGTCTTTCTTTAATTCTTATATTTTTTCCTTTCTTTCTTGCTCTTTTGCATATTTTCTCTTTCTCTTTCCCTGTTCCCTGTTTGTTTTGTTATGCCTCCGCCACGAAGTGGTGCCGGAGGCATTATGTTTTCGGGTTGTCCGTCCGTCCGTCCGTCCGTCCGTCCGTCTTTCCGTCCGTCCGTCCGTCCTTCCGTCCGTCCGTCCGTCCGTCCGTCCTTCCGTCCGTCCGTAATGAATTTTGTGGACAGGGTAACTACCAAAACCTTTTGAGGTATCCTAATGAAACTTGGCATGTATGTGTATTAGGGGGTGAAGTTGTGCCTATCAACTTTTGGGTGCACATGCTCAAGGTCAAAGGTCAAAAGGTCAAAGTCAAATGCTTAAAATTTTACTATTTCCCCCATATCTATGCAATGCCTGAAGATATTTTCTTGAAACTTAGTGTATACATGTACTACCCAATTAAGATTCTCTGGTGAAAGTTTGGGGTCATGAGGTCAAAAGGTCAAAGGTCAAAAGGTCAAGCAAAATGTTAAAAATTTCACTTTTTTCTCTGTATCTTGGAAATTGTTCAAGGTATCTTCATGGAACATAGTATATATGCATCTACTGACTGGCAGTGGTTATCTAGGGAATTTAGGGTTCATGGGGTCAAAGGTCAGGGGTCAAAGGTCAAGGGCAATACTTCAAAATTTTACTATTTCCTATATTTATACAATGCCAGCAGAATTTTTTTTTAACTCGATGTATGCATGTATAACCCAATAGAGATTCTCTGGGATTTTTTTTTTTTGCCAAGAACGTCAAAGGTCAAAAGGTCAAGATCAAGTGAAAGTGCTGAACTTACTTCTTTCTCCATATCTCGGAAGTGGCTCAAGTTATCTTGAAACCTAGTACATGCTGAATTTATGTATGTTCTGCCTGACAGTGATTCTCTCATAAATCAAAGGCCAGATGAAAATGATAACAATTTACTGTTCAATACAGAAATTGCGCTTTTTCTCCATACCTTGAAAATTACTCAGTGCATAAACTTATGAAATGGTCAATGTCAAGTTAAAGTTCTTAAATCCCCAAATACATGCTCTCCTATTCATCCAATTAAACATAGGTCAAGGAAGGTAAATATTCAATACATTTGTGACAAACATGTCATTTTAATATTTTGCCAATTTTGTGAAAATGTAATCACACATTTTCCACATGTACTATAGACCTATTAGGAGAATCATGCATTATGGCGGAGGCATACCAGTCGCCATAGCGACATTTCTAGTTTTGTTCTTGTTTTTGTCTGTATCTCTGTCTTTCTCGTAACCTTGCCAGGACTCCTGTCTCAAACATGTCATACCACTCCTCTTGTACATGATCGCCCCAGTCTTAACTTTTGCCCTTGGCTATAATGGGGTTTCGTTTGTGCAATAGATGATCAAAGTATAATTTGTCTACAATGCACTATCTATCCAAGATTATATAGCATACTGCCAACTGCTTTGAAGGGGTTTCATAATGATCAGAAGTGTACCTTTTCTTGTATTCTGATGAATATAGCAAGGATAATCATAGCTACAAATTAAATCTTCCCTGCCCCCCCCCCCCCCCCCCCCCCCCCCCCCCCCCCCCCGTTTTGTGCAAACCCCAGGCAGAGTGGAATCAGTTTGTGAAGAGATAGATGGGCAGCTCTCCATCCCCAGTGAAAACTCGGCCAGCTTGCGAGTTGGGTCTGAAGGGCCATGTGATACCAAGGTTCAAGATGTGCGGACAGGGAAGTAAGTCGCTGGTCACCCGACCATAATACTTAGGCTCAATTGTTCTTTATTTCTGGGTATCTTATCTTTGAGCTTGTATGTACTCATTCATTTGTGTGTGCATGCGTTGATTGGGTTGGTTGGTTGGTTGGTTGGTTGGTTGGTTGGTTGGTTGGTTGGTTGGTTGGTTGGTTGGTTGATTGATTGATTGATTGATTGATTGATTGATTGATTGATGATTGATTGATTGATTGATTGATGGATTGATGGATTGATTGATTGATTGATAGATAGATTGATCAATAGATATTGTCTTATTTTTATGATTTGGTATTTGATTAGTACCTTTGTAATTTTTAATGTATTTTACTTGCTCTTCCATCCACTCCTTTTTCTTCCTTTTTTTTTTTTTTTGGGGGGGGGGGGGGGGAGAGGGAGGGAGGATAGGGGAAATGGGGGTGGGGTAAAGGGGCCAACTCACATTGAGATATGTGATCTAACAGGAAGAAGAAGATAGAAACCTTTCTTGTTTGATTTCTTATTACTTAAGAAAAGCGATAAGAACTGAATCATCTTGAACTCAAATATAGGTTTGGATAATCACAGAATAAAAAAAAAAACAGTCAACTTATGTGGGGGTACTTATGGGGTAAATAACTTTCAATCTAATGGTTTTATCTTGTATACTTTTTTATGCCTCCGCCACGAAGTGGTGCCGGAGGCATTATGTTTTCGGGTTGTCCATCCGTCCGTCCGTCCTTCCGTCCGTCCGTAATGAATTTTGTGGACAAGGTAACTATCAAAACCTGTTGAGGTATCCTAATGAAACTTGACATGTATGTGTATTTGGAGGTGAAGTTGTGCCTATCAACTTTTGGGTGCACATGCTCAAGGTCAAAGGTCAAAAGGTCAAGGTCAAATGCATAAAATTTCACTATTTCCACCATATCTATTGAATGCCTGAAGATATTTTCTTGAAACTTAGTGTATACATGTATTACCCAATTAAGATTCTCTAGTGAAAGTTTGGGTCATGAGGTCAAAGGTCGAAGGTCAAAAGGTCAGGGTCAAATAAATAAAATTTCACTATTTCCACCATATTTATTGAATGCCTGAAGATATTTTCTTGAAACTTAGTGTATACATGTATTACCCAATTAAGATTCTCTGGTGAAAGTTTGGGTGATGAGGTCAAAGGTCAAAGGTCAAAAGGTCAGGTAAAAATATTAAAACTTCTTTTTTTTTCTCTGTACCTTGGAAAATTTTTCAAGGTATCTTCATGGAACATAGTATATACATGTACTGACTGGAAGTGATTATCTAGAGAATGTAGAGTTCATGGGGTCAAAGGTCAGGGGGTCAAAGGTCAAGTGCAACACTTCAAAATTTTACTATTTCCCTCATATTTATGCAATGCCAGCAGGGTTAATTTTTTTTTAACACTTGGTGTATGCATGTGTAACCTAATAGAAATTCTCTGGAAAGTTTTTTTCTTCTTCTTTTTTTGCCTCAAAGGTCAAAAGGTCAAAGATCAAGTGAAAGTGCTGAACTAACTTTTTCCTCCATATCTCGGAAGTGGCTCAAGTTATCTTGAAACTTAGTACATATTATGCATGTTCTACCTGAAAGTGATTATCTTATGAATTTTAGGGTCAAGGGCCAGATGAAAATGGTAACAATTTACTATTCAATTCAGAAATTGCACTTTTTCTCCACACCTGTACCTTGAAAATTACTCAATGCCTATATGTATGAATGGGTCAAAGTCAAGTTAAAGTCCTTAAATCCCGAGATACATGCTCTCCTATTCATCCAATTAAACCTAGGTCAAGGAAGGTGAACATTCAACACATTTGTGACAAACTTGTCATTTCAATATTTTGCCAATTTTGTGAAAATGTAATCACACATTGTCCACATGTACTATCTAGACCTATTGGGAAAATCATGCATTATGGCGGAGGCATACCAGTCGCCAAAGCGACATTTCTAGTTGTGTTTTGAAGTAATCAATAGTATTCTATATGATTTTAATATCATGTCTCTTTTGATATGTGTACTTGATGTAAATAAAGCAGTGATGACTAGCTAAAGATCTTCATAAAGTGGAGGGAGTATTTCAAGTTTGAAGAAACTAGTATCCTCTCGTATTATAGAGACATGTATATGAAAGGGGGAAAAAAAATCACTCTTTGATTAGATGAACCTTGAGGCTTTACCACCATGTGGCCATTATGTGCCTTGTTGATATTTCCCATCGTCTCAGTGGACTGTGTTGTTGTCCTCGTACACATTTGTCCTTCGTGGTATGCCACCTTGGCGAGTACTCTTAGTCCTGTCAAAAGACTTTGACATCACGTAGCAGCACTCTAAGTTTGCAGGAACTTTAATTTCTGTGTGACAATTACAGTGAGCGTAGCATCTATGTAGAATGTGGATTAAGGTGTGATTTTCTCACTACTGTTTGAAGTGAAATATTCACCAAATTTGTGTCCTTTTGAGAGATTATGACAAAACAAATATTTCACTCTGAAGCAGGACTGTTTCATACTGTTGCTATGTTTTTCTAAAGTTGGGCATACAGTTCTTTTTCGTGCATCCATTTGTATGCTTGTCCATGTGTATGTACTTTTGTATACCTAAAGTTGTTATAATCTCATCAAACTTGGTACAAAGTTAAATTATGGTAAACTGGGAAGTTCTGCTATTTCACTTAGAGTAGGTCCAGTTGGGATTAAAGAGCAAAGTAAAGTTTCGTGAGTTTTTACTATGCATACTGGTAAAATTGGTTTAGAAACACATCACAAAATTCACTCTAAACAGATTGTCTCAAAGCATGACACTGAAAGTGCAGTGGACTTGTCTTATTACTTAGGGAAAGAACTGGTGCATCTCATTAAAACTGATAGAAGAGGCATAATCTATTGACACTGTGGTATTCAATCTGTCTAATTTGTCCTCATGATAATTGGCAAGTCAGGAAGATTGATACTTTGAAAAAAAAATGCATACAAATGTCTCGATATAATAATTGGAAAGAAATGACGACAATTTGTGAAGTGTCATGAACTAGGATAGGGATATGAGTGAAGCCCAAGCTTGTTATGCGTCTTTTCGTCCCTATATCTGTTAGAACATTTTAAAACCTGTGTGGGTGTATAATATATGAATATATATGATGGCAATAACATTTGGAGGTGGTAATTAATCCAGAGAAAGTTAAACCCTTTAAATGCTGATTAGCACAGAAAGCCCCATAGCATTGTATGCATTGTCCAAGGTCCTTGGCACAGAAAGGGTTAAAAAGCTATATCACCTGTTGATTTTTACTTGCAGATGGTGCACGGTCTCCTCCTACCTGGACGGGGCCCAAAGTCTCGTCCTGGTCCTCCTTCGTCACTTCGCCTGACTCCCGTGACGCCACCATGTGGCGGAGCTCCAGGCGAGGCGCGCCGACGTCGCGGCGGCAGGGGGGCGTGTCCTGGTCGTCTCCTTTGGCTCTCGCGAGGGGGCTTCGCAGTGGTTGGATATCACGGGGTGCCAGTTCGACATGGTGACAGATGAGGAAAGGGATGTAAGTGCTCTCACTTCTTATAAATGTTTATTTTTGAAATGTGAATTCAAAGTGTTGAACTATGCACCTTTTTGCTGACTGGCACTAACGATGAACCAGTGATACCAGATAATAACATCTCCTTGATGAAACAAAACTAACAATATGTCAAGTTGACAGACTAGACCAGGTAATCTGATTTTTTAATGCACTGATCACATATAAACTGATGCATTTCAAAATGCAATTGCTTGTTAATTACAATCTGACCCATGGATTTTAGGGACTGCTGTGATTATGTCAAAAAAAACTTATCCCTCATGAATTTTCACTTAGACAAGATTCTGTCCTTCATGTAGTAGAAACTGTGCTTAGATTGTGTATCTTGACAGACAATAAAAGAACAACCTTACAATTTTCTTTTCTCACAGCTTTCTGAGCTTATATCCGAAACATGTTTTTGACAGTCTTCTTGATCACATGGATGTGTTGCATGAAAGAGAATGAACCAATGAAAAGTGGATTACTTTTTTCTTCTTTCTTGGCAGCTTGAACAGTTCAATAATGTCAAGGAGATGTCAAGTCTAAGCAAACTCTGAAATGAGGGAAATTTTGTCGTCATCATGAACACGTCATGTCAGTGATAAAATTGAGATACAAGGAAGAAAATACATGGGTTTGGATTCTTATGGGGAAAGGCCCCAAACAATTCATTGAATATTTAGATAGGCAAGGGCACCCACTTGGAAACATGCATGAATGCGGATGTATTTACGACGCTTAGTTTGATTTTTGTCACGCTTGAGTTGGCAACCCATGCCTTCCCGCTGAATGGTGCATTGTCGTCTGAGATCCGAAGTGACTTGAGGTTTATTGTTTGCTCAATTCAGCACCAACTGATTTGATACAAACAGCCAAAATGCAGCGATTTATCCTTGAAGAGAAGTCAGAAGATTTATTTGTCACACACCTACGTCTATGCGCAAACCAAGGATGATTATATCGCCTTCACGCTCTGCAACCCATTGCTTGCTAGTGTCTGTTGGACAGAAAACATTTATCAAATCGTTCCTCTTTGTGACCCATCTTCTAATATGCTGCATGTGATCACCCAGCTCATAACCCACAAAAAGTAGGCCACAATGAATTTCCATTTTTCTACATTGTTTAAAAGAGTAAGCTCTAAGCTTTACAAGGATATAACTTGCTAATAATGAACCATCTTAACCCAATGAAAAAAGTGATTGGAATGAGAAAGAGTAAGGTGGTGCAGTTTCATGGAAAAAGAAGAAAAGAGGATTTAAAGATTAAGGTCGCTCAGGCATGCTGTGCAGAAGTATCAATGAAAATATGTTCTATTTCGTAATGAAAACACTGCATGTCTGAAGAACTGTGACCCAGAAAATCTGCTAACATCTTGATTTTTGTTTTGTTTTCTGCCAACAAATTTTGACAGTAGGTAGAGGAAGGATTACTCTCCAAGGAGAAACAAATTTTAAAGATTTGAGTTCGTCAACCCAAGTAACATATTTTGGTCCATTATAGAGGATCTTACTCGGCAACTTTTCTTTGGTTTTTACCTGGGCGGTCACGTATAGCAATTTTCTTCTTTTTTTTTTTTTGTCAATGGGAAGAAAAAGTATCAATGTAACTAACCACTGAGTGTATTTGCATCTACTCACTTCACAAGTTTACACAATGCTTTTTGTGTCCTGCCCAGAAATCTCTGCATGAATGATAATGTGGTTTATTCAGAGACACAAAGTCATGCGGTATAAATCTTCACTTTAGTACATGACTCCTTTCGCTAGAAAAAGAGAACATTCACACTACCCTTCCTCTCAGCTCTTCTGATGTTATATTTTCAGTCTTGATCTGCTAACTTTGCCGAACAGGAAAAATTATATATCCTGCCACAGATGGACATGTTACAAAGACACAATGTATTTGTATGTGTGCCAATGCCTGTTCTTATATATGGGGGGGGGGGGGGTGTAAGTGTGTGTGTGTGTTTATGTATTTGTGTACATTCTCACACTTCATGTCCTTACAGGAATGAAGATTTATGTACATATTTGTTTGTTGTTGTTTTTTTTGTCAAGGGTGGTTTGTGTTCAAATGTCCTTTGTTTGGAAAGGTTAAGAAGAGTGTGTATTTGTGTGTGTGTCTTCTGGCTGACCCTGATAACTGTACCACGTTAACCTCTTCATCACCTCGTATGTTGCAAGTGTAGACCAGGTCAAGATCAAATTCAAGTTTCCACATCCTGGCAGTGGTATGTTGATATGCTGTACACTTTTTGGTGGAGAGAAGCAGGAGTGTAGATGTTTTTCTTTCTTGCTAAGGGCACAGGTGTCACGGCCGGGACTTGGAGCGCAGAGCTCGCCCGCCTCCGATCAAGCGTGACAACCACTAGACCAAGGTGCCTCCTTGGGTGCATGAACTTTATTATAAAGGGTCACAGCTGTTCTAAAACAGTACCCTGGTGATAAGCTATCAAATGAAACCTTTTCCCGTATTGACGTTGTCTTTGTGGCATGTTCATGATTCAAATGTCTTGGATGGTAGCCATGGTTGTGCCCCCCCCCCCAAAAAAAAAAAAGACTTTTCATATTGTAAACAAAACTGTTCTCTCTAATTAGTGTTGATGTTGGCGGATGAATGCATGTTCTCTTACAAGTATTTGGAGTGTGATTGTTTTACTCCTCTTCTCTATTTTTGGAAATAAAACATACTTTGCAGAAACCTTTCAACATTGCTGTAATTGCACTGTTTTTAGTGTTTTTAGTTTCATGCTAGTTTCTGGTTGCAAGAAAGGTGCCAAAATTTCCACACTGCAAAGATTTCCACTTTTACAGTAAAATAAATGAAGAGTTTGTTCGCAAAAACCGATAAGTCCATATTTGCCAAATTGAGATATTTGCGATTAAAGGCCAAGAAAAATAAAGAGAATAATAAGAAAATTTTTTGCTTCTTTTGACCAAAGCTTCAAAAACGTACCTTTATATGTAGTGACCAATATATCATTTAAAAGGTATTATTTTGTACTTTATGACAGAGACCGTACATCAAAATCTTCAAAAATGGACTTATTAGTTTTTGCGAACAAACTCTTCAAATAATTCCACCAATTTATTTTACCCCTGTATGTCCTATCCTCCCTCCTTTGCTGGTCCAGATCTACAAAGCCTTTGGTCTACGTGTCTCGGTGTGCAAGGTATGGGGCACTGCGGCCTTGCTCTACTATGCAGAGCAAAAAGCTAGAGGACAGACCCTCCCGCGAAAGTTTGCCAATGTTGAGGATGATCCCAACCAGGTTTGTATTATTAAACATAACAGCTGAAATCCGTACTTCTGCACTAAAAGCTACAAGCAAGGATGTACTGTACGAACTGAAATTTTTGCGGTGGTCTTATTTTCGCTAATTTTGCGAATCGCCTTTGAACCGCGAAAATAACAACACGCGAAAATAACAACATGCTAATAACTAAGTTCAGTTAGACCCTCGCAACCGCGAAATTAACAACACGCGAAAATGTCCTCCAAGTAGCAATTCGCGAAAATATCTGTACGTGAAAATTTCAGCTCGTACAGTGTGTATGTGGGACCATTCTCAGTAATTAAGTGTTCTTTTCAGGGATAGTGGTATGAGCTTTACCTATTGAAATATGCTTCATTTTATGTCCACAGGAGATTATAGAAGGAAAAAAAAAGTTTCAAGTGCAATCTTGCAATGTTTTAGAGTAAGCTTCATAAATGTGTTTGTGTGGGTGCTGGAAATAGACACATTTGAGTAAGTTTGATGGTGACTTTTATTCGTATTTTGAAGATGCTATGGCAGTCTTGACTAATGGCTATCTCGGCATTTTGTAATCTTTAGTTGACTTTAGTATGTGTGAACCAAGGTGGTAATAACATCTCACAAAGTTTCAGGACTTCTGCAAGTCACTTCCATCAGCTCATCCGGTATCTGAGACTGCCCGACAGCCGGTTGAGTCGAGGGAGGGACCTGACCAATTCTTGAAATTTGATTGCAAAAATGACAAGATGAAAGCCAGTTACGATGATACAAAACTACTGTTATACTGCTTCATTTTTTTTTTTCTGGCACTAGATATGCATTATACTGTGTAAGCTGTTATTTTCGTGAGGGTTTGATTTTGGCGAATTTCGCAAATCACAGTTGGACCACAAATTTAACAACACACGAAAATGTCGCCATGCGCTAGGGTAATATCGCATTTATAATAGCCTTAATTTCAATTTGCGAAAACAACATCTCGTGAAAATGTCTGCCATCTCCTTATTCGCGAAAATATCTGTACGCGAAAATAACAGCTTCATACACTATGCAAATCGTTGACATGACATATCGATTTGGTTGATGCACAACCTCACATGCATGTGTACACAGTGGACATAGAGACATACATTCACCTGCCATGCCAGCACACGATTGCAGCACTTTGGTGTACACCATTCAGAAACAAACTTTGCTACATGCAGCATTGATATTGCTCAGTTAGTATTATCGATACACTACATTTCTGTTGAGAAGGAATGTGCAATTTCAGTATCAGTTTCAAAGATATGCATTTCAATATGTATTGTGGTTTTTTTTTTTAAATTTAGTCCCACGTGTGAAAACACAGCTTGATACTAAGTTTTTCTTTCGGTGGCTTGACAGTGAAAGTATGTGGCCCGTAATCAGGCCACCAAAACATATTTGTTCGTTTGTTTTGGAAGTGATGGCCCAACATCTATTTCTGACGGCCCTGGGCCACCAGGCCACCACTAATGCTGAGCCTTGGTTCAACATTTAAATTTTATAATAATGGTATTAATACAAATTCTCAAGATTTCAGCTATCTATCGAGTGATTGGGTCAAGATGTTCTTGCATGCTGTTGACTTTCTGAAAGACTGTACTAAAGTATGGTTTTATTTCCTTTGTGACCAAAGTACATGTAAGGCACACAAGGTTATGCTGACCTTGTGTGTAGGTCGTGTAGGAAGGACTTGATGAGGAATACAGTATGTGTATCACAATGCAGCTCGTAAATTGATCTGTTTTTTACTTCCTGCTTGCTTCCTTGCTGCAGTGGTAAATTTGCAGAATTGGCAACGGGAATATTTAATATTCTTTTCAGAACTTCCGTGATATTTTATGTCTTTTAACACTTGAATTGATGAATGGCCTTATTAAAGAAGGAAAAAAAAACTTATGCTGAGAGCTAGAATACATTTGATCTGTTCCCTAAGTGTATGTTTCCAACACACTGCCAAGGCTGTTTCATAGGTGCCAATGCCTGTGCAGAGAGTGCAGAAAACATTTTCTTCCAACATGCAGGATGTTGTCAAAATCTAAACAATTTTTAATGCCAGGGCATTTTCTTGTCTCCCCCCCCCCCAACCACACATAATATAAGGTCAATACTTTTTGTTGCTGTTTTGTTTTTCAGCATTAAAGGAAGCTGCTTTGTAATAGGACTTGAAGCACTCTACTCAGATGTTTAGATGAGACAGAATCTGTTTGTGTGTGTGTGTGTGTGTGTGTGTGTGTGTGTGTGTGTTTGTTTGTTTGTTTGTTTGTATTCCAGACTGAAAGAGGTCATCAACTTTCGATTCCTGTGGTAGGACTGTGTGGGGATTCCCCGGCTTGTGCAATTAATGCATTCACACAGGAAAGTTCTAGATGCGCGAACAGTTTTGGCCTCATGACCACATTTTGTTTCTTTGTGCAGGCAGTCGCAAGTGCTGTCCTCTTGTTAGGCTCACTATGAGGTTTAGTGCTCAGAAAGACACAGTTTCAAGATAACACTTTCAGTTTCGATACCACCGTCCTCCACTAATGCATTACTGCGAAGAAAGGCATAACCTGATATGTGATACCATTTATGCAGTAATGGTTTCATTGATAGTGTATATTCAGTACCGATATTCTGACGAGCATCCAGGACTGCCATGGATGCCTGGAACAAGATGCCTCCCCCCCCCCCCCAACATATGTTGTTTTTTCTCCTAATAATGAAAGTAAAGCATGTCAGCTACAAAGTATGAAATTTGAAACATATACACCATACGTTTTTGTTTGGACTGAAAGCTAGTGGTATATATCTTCTCTGCACTCGAGTGAAGAAGACATTGCGCGCAATCAATTATTATTATCAGAGTTGTGAAAAAAGAATGAAGCAAGATACAACAACAAAAACAATTTGTCAGAAATGACTGTTATTCCAGCATGATTTGAGTACATTGTAAACATATTGTCTGCCTGTTTCTTTCTTAGATGGGCGGTGATTTCATTCTTGACCCCAGAGGCAGAGTGGCTTTCGTGTACAGCAGCAAGGTGCCACACGACAGACCGTCGGTGGATCTGCTCATCCAGGCTTTGAAGGTAGGCCGACGACAGGGTCCGACGGGCACCGTTGTTTGACCCCAGGTTGAACACAATAGAGTCAGTCACCTTAGTGTGTTGATTTGCACGGAGATTGATTTCCAGACTTGATATTGTTTGTTTGTTTATAATCCACAACCAGACTGCATTTGATGTGTTTGCGAGGCCTGCAGTCGAAACTCAGAATGTGATACATCCAAATACACGTGTAAGGCATACATCCGTTTCTGCAAGCATGTTCCCATTTTGCTAGTTTTTCAAAAACATGACCAAATATGTATCTGAGTCTGAGTATATTGTGATTACAATCTTATTTTTTTGCCAGTTTTTGGTTTATTCAAAAATGATGCAGAGTTTGCAAGCCTGCTGAAATAGTGACGGATCCAGGAGGGGGTGCACTGGGCATGCCTCCCCCCCCTAATTCTGTGTTTGTGTGTTTGTTTAGTGTGGTTAGTGTGCCCCCCCTTTTATTTATCTATTTTTTTCTGAAAGAAACCATCTTGTCAGCCAATTGTATACTGTATACGCCATATATTTCGCGAGTCTAAATTTTCGCGAATCAGGAATTCCCAACGATTTCGCGAGTGGTTAAATTCGCGATCGTGGAGTCCTGTACTGAACGGAGAAGTGTACACGCGTACGTCACATTCACATCAGGATCAGAGTCAATATTTTCGCATGTCTTTAATTTCACAAATAGCACCTGACTCACTAATTTCGCGAAAATAAAAACCTCGCGAAATATTCGGCGTATACAGTATTGTGCTTAAGCCTTTTTTTGTACTGTATGTGTGATTGTCAGTTGATGAAACCTGAGTGGCACAAGAAAATACCTGTTGAGGCCTTTTTTTTTTTTTTTGCTTGTCAGCTGATTAAACCTGGAAGTGGTACTTAAACTGCTTTGCACCCCTCTCCCCTTGATGGAATTTCTAGATCCACCCTGTGAAAAATCAGCTGATTTCATAGATCCTTTCCGAATATTAAGAGTGTAAATGCATATTATATCCTTCATGCAGTGTGCATTGTGAATGAAACAAAAGTTCAATCTGGGTGTGAAATGAGACTTTATCACCGTGATCCAAATGGTGAAGGCTGAAATCAATATTTTCAGGAAGTTGAACTTCTCTCCCCCCCCCCCCCCCCCCCCTGTGTCATTCAATGTCATTCAGAGTTGTTCTGATTCTGCCACGGTCTTCTCCGTGACTCTTAGCCGTGGCCTTGCACGTTTTACTGGCTGGTTCCGCCCCACTGTCCCCCTGGTCACGGAGTGTGACGGTAGGGTGCAACCAGCCGATGCAAAATAATTCCTCCAGATTTGGAGTTTGCTTTGTCTCTGCTCTGTGTTTTTCTGTTTGAGGGAATGTGTAGGTGGGCGGGGTCATTGGGAGTTAATGAGATGTGGAGACTGGAGAGAGAAAAAATACTTGATGTTGGTCCATGAGAGATGCGTAGGTTGACACGGAGAATGGGAGTGTTATGTCTGGTGCTGTGTGTGTGTGTGTGCACAGATGAGTTCATTTTGACCTTCACTGGGTTTTTTGTTTTTGGTGTGTGTGTCCTTTTTTGCCCCCCCCCCCCCCCCCCCCCCCCCCCCCCCCCCCCCCCCGGCATGGATGAATGGATACGCACTTTGCTGCTCTGCACCGAAACATGATTTCCCATCGCTGCTGATCCATGGTGTGGAGTGTGGGCTGCTGATCTTTTTTTTTTTCATTGGCTGACAGTTGTCTGGCACTCTTGTTGGATGAGATTTGAGTAGCAAAATGATCATTATTTTGGCCTTTTTTTTTCAATATTCAGAAAGAAACCCACGCAACAGTTGTAATTTGGATCTCATCTTCGCCTCTGATAAAAACAAACAAACTCTTGTCCCCATTAGCAAGCACATGTACACCCTGTGTACATAGCCTGATTATTAGTTGTGAATGGACTGATGTGCATTATTCATAGGATGACGGACATGAATGCTTTGTTGCATTTGTTTTGATGACTTAACCCACTGTGTCTCAGAAATCATATTCACATATAATTTCTTTATCTATTGAACCCAGGATTTTCTGAGAATTCCATCCAGAGATTCATAGGTGCAAACTTAATGATAAAAAGGTGATAATTTGGGCAGTGAAATTTTCAAAGTACTTGATGAGTTAATTTGTATCATTTATCCCCCGTGCAATTTGTACTCTCTTTCAATTACCTCCACCCCAGGATCATCCTGCATAAGACTGCGAAGGATACACCAGCCAAGGAGACTATGCAACTGCAAGTCTGTTCCTGTTATCAGAGTCCATATTACGAGATGTAATGGGAAAGATGGCGCTACTCACCAATACTTGTCTTCCATAACGCCTTGAGCTGCACTCGCAGCCACTGTGTACCAGGTGTAATTTTCTTGACTTCACCCTTTGCACCATACATTTGACAGGGTTTTTATTTCGCTAATTTTCCCAATTTGTGTGCTATTTGCCAATTTAACAAAATTATTAACAATATTATCTTTGATCCCTACATTCCTGATTTCTCCATCCATTGCTGCACTCCACAATCACAAATTTAATTGCTCTTGAAATTGCCGGGAATTTGCGACTCACAAAAACAAAGTGGACTGGCTACATATATGACATATGCAGTACTCTTTCCATGCTTTTTCAGTGAAGATAAGAATATGAATGTATGAGTGCATTTTCAGCTGTCACTGTGCAATAACATTACCTGGTAGACTGATCTTTCTTGCGAGAAGATAATGCGACTCTCTGCCTTTCTAGGGCATATTGAACACAAACCAAAAAGAACCAGATTTGGTTTGGCTGATTTATACTGAAAGCTCATGTGAAGTGACTTTCTAGTTATGACATCTTGTACGTCTTTCTGCGCCAATGTAATTTTTGTATGGAATTATTCGTCAGAGACAGCTTTGCCTTTTCACTCATGATGGATTGAACTCAAATCACTCTCTTGTGGCAGTTCAAACTTGATAAAACTAGAAACTCAGGCTGTCTTTACGAATGATTAATGCACGCAAACATATTTTTCAATTAATGAATATGATAGTTTATGCTCGACTGTATAATTATGTATGCATATGAATATACATCTGAAGTTTGGGATGCCCGAAAAAGATGTGTATGGTGACCCTCGAAAAAAAGAAGCAAAAATAACAATCCATTTTGAATCTTAGTTGCCCACTTGGACCACCAAATATACATTTTGTGGCCCAACGCAAATCTTTAGTCCCCGGACCACCGGGTCATTGCTACATATTATTCTTTATATTATGGAATATACATACCTGGGGCTTTCAACATAATGGTTGGCCATTTGGAAATTGGGGAGAAATGGCCATGAATAGGTTGATATTGTGTCCTGTGATGAGGAGTGTACAACAGTACTATTAGCAGTGGACTACAGTACACATTATTCAATGTACCATTGCCTTATCTATGTACCCTTGGTATAATATATCTATCTATCTATATGCTCAGGTATATATTTGTATAAAGAATAATAATTTACTATGTCTTCTGATTGTGTAACTGTAACAGTCTCATCTTGTTCAAATATCTAATGCGATTTGAATAGTTGTATCTTCAATTTTATGTTGTGTAGATTGCTGGCTTAAGAATAAGCACATATCAGGTATCAGCCATGCATCAATCAATTGAGGCTCTCTATAAAGCACTCCATAACATGTGAACCATTCATTCCTAATTATGTATCGAGCCTTTTTTTCATTGAAAGGGTCATTTGTCATAAATTTGAATGACTGACATGCAAGTGATTCCAGCCTAGAAGTAGTGCCGATGTCTAACAGCAGTTAATATATTTTGGGAGATGACAAATATTTGAAGATGATTTGTCATATATTTCTGTATTGTTAAATGTCTGGTCACTGAAGGATCGCAGTGATCCAATATGGACATTTCAAGGTGTCATTAATATGTAGGAATCAGTGTTATGATTTGCAACTTGGGATTCATTACATGACTTTTGTGTGTATATCTGTAATGCATCTGTTTCAAGTCACAAAAAGAGGAACTTCCTAATTTTTTTACACAAAGTTACACATTTTACCAAACATGAAAGGCACCTCAAGGTCAAAGGTCACAGGCAGAGGTCAATGAACTTTAGGGCCCGATGTTAAGTTCTTAGAGCGCGTTTCATTTGTGGCTCGTAATTTTTGATTAATCTGTCTGTTTGTGACCAAACTTAGCTGGTAGATGTCCCTTGGGAAGTTGAAGGTTACCACATGGTCAAAGGTCACAGACAGGGGTCAACGAACTTTTAGGGCCCAATGTTAAGTTTTTATGGCGTGTTTTGATTATGGCTTATAACTTTTGATCCCTTTGTCTATTTGTGACCAAACTTAGATGGTAGATGTCCCTTGGGGAGGTGAAGGTCATCACAAAGTCAAAGGTCACATACAGGGGTCAACAAACTTTTAGAGCCCAATGTTAAGTTTTTATGGTGCGTTTCGATTGTGGCGCATAACTTTTGATCCCTATGTCCATTTGTGACCAAACTTGGATGGTAGATGTCCCTTGGGAAGGTGAAGGTCATCACAAGGTCAAAGGTCACAGACAGGGGTCAATGAACTTTTAGGGCCCAATGTTAAATTTTTAGGGCGCGTTTCGATTGTAGCTCATAACTTTTTATCCCTATGTCCATTTGTGACCAAACTTGGATGGTAGATGTCCCTTGGGAAGGTGAAGGTCATCACAAGGTCAAAGGTCACATACAGGGGTTAACGAACTTTTAGGGCCCAATGTTAAGTTTTTATGGCGCGTTTCTATTATGGGTCATAACTTTTGATCCAAAACTCCATTTGTGACCAAACTTGGATGGTAGATGTCCCTTGGGGAGGTGAAGGTCATCACATGGTCAAAGGTCACAGAAAGGGGTCAATGAACTTTTAGGGCCCAATGTTAAGTTTTTAGGGTGCGTTTCGATTGTGGCGCATAACTTTTGATCCCTATGTCCGTTTGTGACCAAACTTGGACTGTAGATGTGCCTTGGGGAGGTGAAGGTCATCACAAGGTCAAAGGTCACAGAAAGGGGTCAACAAATTTTTAAGGGCCCATTAAGTTTTTATGGCGCGTTTCGATTATGGCTCATAACTTTTGATCCCTTTGTCCGTTTGTGACCAAACTTGGATGGTAAATGTCCCTTGGGGAGTTGAAGGTCACCACAAGGTCAAATGTCATAGGCGGGTCAATGAACTTCTGGGAGTTAGAAAAATATTGATTTCTTGTACGCGAATGGGCGAGACACAATTTGGCACTTGCCTTGTTCAGTACCAGATCATTCCTGTGTTGTGAATCTTGTGAAGTGAAATCTGGTGTAACCAGGAATTGTTTCATAAAATGTCAGCTATTTTCTGATGGTATGGCAATGAAAGGTTGCAATTACTCATTTCTGTATGAATGACCACTGTATTAAAAGTATTGTTATATTTCATTTTTGTGATGGATAAATCTGGAATATTCTTCAACATTCGTGCCATTTATCGTGAGTCTAATGCACATTGGAAGGCAACTCTTTTTCCTTTCATGATTCACTGAGAATTTGTTTATTCCAAGCAAAATGAAATTCCACTCAGTTCAAGTTTTAATCTCTATTTTTTTTTCATTGTGAATGAAGTCAAATCAAACTGAAACAGTTGCAAGAAAATATGATTCAGCTCAGACAAAATAGAGAAGTACTAATTTTTTATAAATTAGAGCAAAAAAATACACATTTCACAAAGATGATATTCATTGCAAATGCATGCAAATTTCACAAAAATTAAATTAAATTTAATCTATCAAATCATACCTGACTAGTCTTCCATAAACCTACAAACAATTTTCACATCCTCTTTTGAAATTGATGCGCAAAGAGTTTATATCCTCTGCATCAACTCTTCTAGAATTGTGATACCAAAGTAAATATGTATTTATAGTGCAATGGTTGTAATTACTATTTTCAGTTGAAAAATATAATTGACTATGTAAATGTAAATTCATATTCTTGACAATCAAACGGAAAGTCTGTAAGGTCAATACATTGTTGCCTTGTTCAATTTGCATACTTTGTGTGATTCTGATCTACAATTATCACACTATTTGTTGAGATGTTGTTGAAACATGGGATTTGACTCGTGCAGAAGTATAGTTGAATACATCAGTGAGTGACAGTCGCATGAATCTAGTTTAGTTTTGAGGAAGACCGTAAATCTTCCAGAAGTGGTTTTGTAAGGAATTCTTTAACTTCTGCAATATCTGTCCACAAACAGGGCTCAATGACCAATGAGGAAATCAATAGCATGTCACTAAGTGGTACAAGTTGTGATGAGACATAAAATTGATGGCTTAATATGTTTAATAAATACATTATGATGAGATGAACTTTTATTGCAGTGCTTAGTGTGGGGTCTTTTCCATTTTTATGAAATAGATAGAAAATTAACTTTTCATTGTCTAAGTAAATGAATGCACATTGTTTGTTTTTTCCCTTCAAATTTCTGTACGAAAATGGGGAGCGCCATTCCCACTACAAATGACAAATCACTGGTGCGTTTTTTTTATGCCTCTGCATTGAAGAGTGGCGGAATCATTACCAAATATGATATTTGGTTGTCTGTCCGTCTGTCTGTCCCATATCTCCATTATGTGATGTCTACTACACTACAAGATAATGATAATAATAATAATAATAATACAGGGTACTATAATGCGCCAATTCCACATAACTAACGTGCTCAAGGCGCGGTAGAAGAAGTGAGTTATGAAATACAAAAATCCTTACACAAACATGCACATGAAAATGAATGACACAATAATGATGATGAAGGAAAAAAAAATCATAATATACAATTCTACTGGAAAACGGTTATGAACAAATGAGTCTTGAGGGCAACTGTAAAGATTGTACAAGGATAGACAAAAACAAAAAAGAGCAGTGCTGTGGACAACCAAGGGACTACGTCTACTCTTTCTAATGATCACGCTTTTCATCTCTGTATATGTTTTGAATATCAACATTTCCATTTTAAGAAGCATAAAAAAAGGACAATTTTGCTGAATTTGAGACAAGAACAGTTGGGTACAGGACACACTGGAAAAGTTGCGTGATGAGGTATTGGCACTGCAGTTTAATGAAGCTGTCATTGTCTTGTCATGAAGAAAAAAAAAATCTAGGAAGGAAGCCTAAGAAAATTAGTGCAAAAAAGGGGAAGCCTCCTACAGAAAAAAAAAAATCCTCTTACCTCGGGCCTGTAAGACCTCGATCCCAATATTAAAGTGAGGCACCACCCCCCCCCCCCCCCCCCCCCATTCAATTTGACCATTCAGAAAAAGACTTTAATGATTAGACTGAAGGATAGATGTTTGAGTGAAATCTGACACAGGATCAGGTTTCATCAAAATGAGATCAACCACAACTGCATCTGCCAATTCCATGAGGTGATCATATTTTGTCGTTCAGATGTCTTCAGATAACCGGTACATTGCTTTTCACTACTTTTCTCTCTAAATTTGAATTTGAATGGGAGAAAGTATCAAAGACAATTTATTTTTGTGATCATTTTGAATATTGTTCTTTTGCTTGAAGAGCATGCTTGAGCTGCCTAATCATTGGCAAGAAAGACTTAACTGTAAAACCAGAAATTTTTGTGTGCTTTTTAATTTCGCAAACTTCACAAAAGCCAAAATTCCCCAAATTAAAGTCGACATTGCACTATAAAGCACTGGATGCCAGTGGCAACTCGCAAAAATTTCATGCTGTAAAAAAGGCCATCAGCTCCAATTCGTGAAAATTTCATGCAACATGTATTTCTTGCTGTACACTACGTTATTCTACGTGTATTATCATGTATGACCAGGGCCCCGTTGCTAGAAACTTTGCGTTTAAACGCAACTTGCAACTGATTGTCACTGGCCAATCAAAATCATTGTTGCATGCATGTCTTCTTAATAGGGCAGACCCTGAGCCAATCAGAATGGTTGTTTTAAAATTAGCAATTATTTGCAATTGATTGCAACTTTCTTGCAATGGGGCCCAGATAGATAGTTGTGAAGGCATGACATCATCAATTCATTTAGTTTGCACATGTAATTGTGACTAACATCCCTATTTTATGAAAGCATGAGGAAATATTTAGCTTCTGGAACTGCCTTATTGGTTCTGATTGTAGTGAAACACAACTGCTCTGTATGTTTTACTTTGCTCTCTTGTGAAAGGAATGGTGTTCCCCTTTAACATGTATGTGAATCTCATTATATGAACATTGGAACATTACTTTGTGTCATGAAGACATCCGGAAGCATTCCCAGGAAGCCTCGTTTGGCATGAAACAATCACACGAGTGGGTGTATGCATTTGCTCTTGTTTAGTGTGTAAGTTTGAGTACAGGTTTACTCTGTGTATGTGTGTCTGTGTGTCTGTGTGTCTGTGCATTTGTTTGGGGGGGGGGGGTATGTAGCACTTACACAATACCCTCTGTATCAAGGGGGGGGGGGGAGAATGATCTTGTTATATAGCAATAGTATTTGTTGCAAGTAATTAATGTATGGCAAAGCACAACTTCCCGATACAGTAATTGCTTCCATGATATTAACGATTGTGACAGAAAGTGAAAGAAGTCATTTGGGAAGGAAGAGTGTTTTTGTGGTCTAGGGAAAGGGAAGCCCATCAAAAAAAATAATGCTGTACCTGACATTCCATCTAACCTCACTTTGCCTGAAAGTGATGTGGTTACAAACCTTCACATTGGCACTCGCACTGAAGATGGGTGACTATTACAACAAATAAAAAAGAATGGGAAGTGTGAGGACAAAGGTCTGCATATCTGATATTCTATCATCATCATCAGTACTTGTGACAGAAGATTGCTTTTTTAATGTGTCATTTGAATAGACATATTATGCTGGAAATGAGGAAGCCCAGTTACAATACACGATGTCAAACGCACGATGTAATGCGGTTTTCGTGTTCATGTACACAGCCCTGATCCGGGTACCAAGTGTTAACATTAAAATTGATCACTTCACCATGCTTTATATCATAGCTCACCGCATTATAGACATATGTGTCCCTTTTGACAGAAATTTGAATTTGGTCATTCAAATGCACAAGTTATCCTGTGTTAAGTGTGAATGTAATGACCCATATTAGCCTTCACACCAGTCGTTACCACAAATCAGTGCTATCTCTCATATCCTCTCAAAATGACAGTTTTTGTCACATGTTGATGATTTTGCATTGACAAAATTTCTGTTCATTTAATATTGTCAGATTTTTGCAGATTTGTGCCATTGACTTGATGTCATTACATTATTCGTAAGTTGTTTGATTTTCATTGTATATTGCTGGGGGTAATATAAGTTCATTCACTGATTGTTACCTCAGTCATCGTTTCTCCATGTTCTGATATTTGAAACACTGCTTGAACACCTATACAATGCACTCCTGTTACAATGAACACAGAATGAAATTCTTAATTGAAACGAAGTAAAAATTCACGTCCCAAAATTATCATATATATATATATATATAGTTGCCAGACATGAATTTTTAGTCAAGACCATATTCTGAAAGAGCAGACTTTAAGCATTAAAATGATGTATAACTCAAATCAAATGGACTCTCCTAACCTATCTAAATATTGGAAAGAAAGCACAAACTCAGGAAAAGTGTGAACTGAGAAAAGAGGCTCTGAAGTACAGTGTCTATTCAAGCGCTTAATCTTTACCAAAACGTGCTGGCTGTGCGACGAATGGGACAAAAAACAGGAAGTAAACCACCAGAGTAACAACAATGAAGGGATTATCAGATTAAACTGAAATTAAGCATGCCTCATTAACACATTCTGTCCATAATTAATGTCAACATTCAAAGCAGTAGCACTATCCTTTCAAAAGTTATTAGAGTTGAAAGTGAAGAGTGTGGACAAGGTTTTTCAGAAATGAAAAAGGGATTCTAAAGACACACCTAATCACACTATCCTACCAAAAATGTTCGAGATAAACTGCTAAAAAAACACACTTTCCTGCCCGTTTTATGATACCAAATTTTAGGATAATGTAAAAGAAGACCCACTCTTTCAGAAAATATAAAAAAGTCAAGTTCGGCTAGGTTGACCAATTTCACTTATTTTCAGTTCTCACACAAAATCAGTGTGTGCGACTTTACGTTCGTTTTGAGGTGCACGGTCACAAATATATATATAAAACACTGTATGTATATATGTATACATGAATACATGTACTTTACTGCTTGGCTATAATGAAATTTCAATATAACGAAATTTCATTGTAATGAAAGAAAACTGCCAGTTCTGAGGACATCGTTGTAACAGGTGTGCACTGTATGAGAACATACTATTTCTACACAGTACATATGGAGTACAAACAGAATACATGTAAAAAGAATAACTTGCAAATAGAAAGGCAGAACAAAGTCTTTATTCTGTATGTACAATGCCATTACATGTACAAATCAGTTCATTTGTAAAGCAGTACTGAATAAAGAGGGGTGGGGTACCGGTGGGGAGGGAAAAGGTCATGACCTTTGCATGCCTGAAGCCAAAAGTTCTTTTTCTCTGTATGTACCTGCAAATGGTTTTTTGTGTGTGTGGACATATCCAAGGAATCTAAAGGAAAAAGGAAGAATTATAAAAAACATCAGAGAACATATCTATATTCACTGTATTCTTTTTCCCACATAAGGGATGATCAGGGTATCACAAATCAACAAAAGTTAACATATATTTGCATTGCATTGGGCCTTTAAACATATTTGATGGCCATTTACAATACCACATACAGAATACAAATTATCACATATAACAATATCTTTTGACACTAAGCACACGTTTGGCGTATCCTAAAAACCAAGGCTCTTTTGATTATAGCCAATCTATTGGAAAAGTTCAAAAACTTCCTGTACTTTCGAAAAATTTACTTTTTCGTAGACATGTTTGCATGCATTGAAATTAACAGGAAACCTAAATCATCTCTTTCTTAAAACAGAAATACATTTGTGAGTCAGATTTCAAATAGTATTTCTGAGTACTGGCAAACGTCATTACATGTTACATACTTCTCATCAAATGTCATCACTCACAATACTCATTTGATCTTTCAGCAGTGAGAGCAGGGGTTAGATCTGTCAGACAAAACAGTTCACAAAATGTGACAATTTACTTCTTTTCAACAACTCGCCCAGTTTTGATACGGCATAAGCTGCAAAGTTAGCTGCATGGACCTCAGTTCTGAGTTTTAAAAAGATGGGTCTATTGATCATTGATGCCAAATTGCTGAAAGCCAGCACAAATCTTGATGGCAAACACAGCAAATTAAAACTGCCAGACTGCTTTTATTATGTACACATTTGACATAATATCGAGGAACTGGCAAAAGCAGTTTGCCTATTTACAATGCATCTATCTTCTTTTATATCCTTCAATTTCAAAATCAAAGTTGGTATTTTGAAGAAAAAAAAAGTGGGACTAAGTAAGCACACTTGACGCTCTTTAGCTGTTTTATCGATGAATGAAACTGCCCCTGTTGCAAATAGGCACCCTGTCGCAAACAGGGATGGGGGCTGTAGCTAAAAAAGCCCAGCCCTTTTAGAGTTTAACTTGCTCTGCAAGATGTGACCACCCAGCCCAAAATCCAGACAGAAAAATAGAAGGTCAAAGTTAATTTTCACTTATTATGTACACTGTTATTTAAAAGGGTAAACTCAAAGTTTTCAAATGACATACAGATTGGACCATCCTAACCTATCGGACCATCCTCACCTATTCAAAAAGTCACTGAAATAAGAAAGAGTTATGAGGTGCAGTTTCATAGAAAAAGGAGAAAAGAGAATTTTGAGAGCAGGTTCACTCAGGCGTGCTTTGCAGAATTAGAAATTAACAAGTTGTATTTTCCAGTGAAAGCAGCACCTGTCCGAAAAAAAATATGGTCCAGAAAAACTGCTAATATCTCAATTTTGCTTTTGTTTTGAGCCACCAAATATTGAGAGTTGGGTAAAAAAAAGAAGAAAAGATTACTCTCCCATGTAAGAAAAAAATTCAAAATTTGAGTCAGTCAACCCAAATGACTATTTTGTCCATTACAGTGAATCAGAATGTGTGACTTTTTCTGGTTTTGAGCTGGGCAGTCACATATAATGTATACATGGCATATTTACTTGTTTGTTTGTTTGTTTGTTTTGTTTTGTTTTGTTTTGCTCTTTTTTTTTTTGGGGGGGGGGGTTTCATTGCTATGAATTTCACAAGTTGACCAGTATTTGCAAAATTAACAACTTACAAAAATATTGCATCCAATTGACACATAGCGCAGGTGGGAAATCACTATTTTGGTAACACTTCTTTTTCATTCTATTTATGTGATTCTAAGTCATGAATTAATGTACTTTTTTTTTTGGGGGGGGAGGTTTAATTTCTATGAATTTCACAAGTTGAACAATATTTGCAAAATTGACAACTTGCAAAAATATTGAATCAAATTAAACATATACCACAGGTAGGAAATCACTATTTTGATAACACTTCTTATTCATTCTATTTATGTGACTCTAAGTCATGAATTCATGTACTTGTGAAATCGTCCTACAAGTCCCAATATGCAAAATGTATGCCGCATTCAGTACACTGCAACTGGAACCACTGGACTGAGATATTTCCTCCCAGGTTTCTTTTGACACCATGTAAGCACCAAGGTCATTAGATAACACAAGTCTGGTCAATGTAGCTGCAACCCTGATGATTAGATCTCCCTTTTTGACAACACCAACTTGATTTGATTTCAACTTAAATAAAAAAGAAATTGAAAACACAAAGTTTAAAGATAAGTCGATATCTGTGGCTGCTCCATCCAGGCAACCCTTGTCATCAGCCTGGTTAACCTCAAATCTTTTAATCAGATGGGACTAAGAGATAAGACTTAAATTTTAACAATATGGAGTTGGTATGTACATATCAACAGTGAGTTTAGAGTACAATTGAAATCACTCTTTGTCACCTGTATACAAGATGTTCATACACTTACAGTTCAAGTCCAAATATTACTTGCAATATGAACTGCAACATCAGTCATTGCTAGGAAGGGCAAACAAGCAGCAAGTGAGTTTGCCAAAGTCATCTGTGACATCTATTTATTCAACATTCAAATTCCAGCAGAATTTTGGGGTGACATCAGAGACTCCAACTCTCCCGTTTTCGACGGGAGATCTCCCGCCGAAAACCCATATTTGCAAAATCTCCCGTTCTCCCGTTTGAGATTTAATTTCTCCCGCCCTGGCTCTTTGTCTCCCGTTGGAAAGGATTTCTTACTTATTTCTATCATATGTTGAAAAAATGAGCCTTTGATAGCACCAGAGAGCATCTAGAACCCTGGGAATTTCGCGCTTCGCACACATCAAGTTGGAGTCTCCCGTTTGCTAAGGGTTTCAGGCGGGAGAATCTCCTGATCAGAAGGTGCTTGGGGTTGGAGTCTCTCTGACATGTGAATCCATTCAAGTGTTTTGATACAGTGTCTTCTGTCCCTGTCCCCCCCCCCTTTTTTTAAAGGGGATTAACCCATTCCTCCCGCAATTGAATTCTCCGAGAGCCTTTAATGCACCCAAACAATATTATTTTTGCTAGTTGACAAAGAAACGGACAGGTTGGTAATCTGCCTGTGAGAAAGCAGTCAAGCAATGTTTCCCTTTCACACTGTCAACTACATGTGCCATCGAATGATGGAAAATATCGATCAGACCTGAGGTATGACTAGAGCGTGAACTGACAGGCTTGCAAACTCTTTTGTTTTACACTATAAGGGCACCCGAATGGAATCGGCGAACATCAAAATCTATCGAGCTTGGCCTTGATTACTACTCATGTCTTCATGCAAGTTTCATAGCAAAATGTGCGCTCTACTTTGTTAGAAAAAGGTAAATTACAAATAGCAAAAATAAACCCAGTTTCCATACAACAAAGAACAGATATTGATAGATTTGATCACAGTCATTTTTCTGGTCAGCATAACACAAAAAATCTCATCAGCTACATATGAGCGACTTTTGCCATTCTGAGATTTATGCAGAGATTTTTATGTGATGACTTCATAAAATGGACCCCTGGTTCCTGTCTTTGAGTTGATGCCACAGGAACCTGGTCTCCAAGGTTCCCGCAAGAAACAGGTTAACTTAAATGGCAAGTCTTGGGCAAATGGAAGAAAACAGTATGTACACAAGGCCGATCGCTCTACCACACTGGTATTAATCCAAACTTCTCACATACATGTATCAACTTCCTGCCAAACTTCCTGTTATTAAAAAAAAAAAAAAAAAAAAAAAATTCTTGTTATCCCTTCTTCCCCGGAAAAGAAAGTCTGCTGACTTTCTGACACCCTTTCCATCTTGAATAACAAACAGCGGTAAACACGATAATCTCCCTATACTAAGGACAGAGGCACTCTTCCTGTCTACAAGTTGTCAATGTCACATTCTTTCATTCCAATGTATTGCGGAAATAAACCCGTACCCCTGCACTGCCCGACTGGCATCTTTGCCATACTGGACCTTCACAAAAAATGACGTGGGTAGGAATTAACAAAGTTGACCAGGAACATTGGTGGGCTCAAATAAGCCACTTCACAGTTAGCACTGGTCTGCAATGACCTCCAACCCACAGACTTTTCCAAAAAAATTGATTAACCTTTTGATGAGACGAGCAGTTGAAAACAGCACAGCAGAAATTGGTGTTTTACGTGTCAGTGCTGCATGCATGTCTTTTGTTGATTTGATTGAAAAGAATACACATTCACCAGGTACACTCCGATATGCACCTAGATCAACATGAATATCCATAACATAGTTTTAATGAAGAACTACTGTAAAACA
The DNA here is from genome assembly GCF_040938485.1 of Diadema antillarum. Classification (NCBI taxonomy): domain Eukaryota; kingdom Metazoa; phylum Echinodermata; class Echinoidea; order Diadematoida; family Diadematidae; genus Diadema; species Diadema antillarum. The sequence goes on from NW_027272792.1 coordinate 171,153, forward strand.
TGATATATTCGCGGAATGAATTTTTCGCAAATTGGAACCGACAGCCTTTTTCGTGGCATGAAATTTTTGCGAAGTGCCAATGGCGTTCAATGCATATACTGTAAACAAGGACGTTTGCGTGCATTTTAATTTCGCGAATCTTGGCACTCGCGAAATTCGCGAAATTAAAGTGCACGCGAAAATTCCTCGTTTTACAGTATTCAGTTTTGTAAGGACCTCAGTTACAATTCAATTTCATGAGAAGGTCTGCAATTACCTTTTTTCTGCACATGCTCAGATTGCAGCTGTGAACTGGCTGGTAAGAATATCAGTGCTTGTAAGTAAAAGGCACAAGTAATCAGTGTTCATTAACTCAACACTTTGGCATTTCCTTGTCTTTTGCCCCAGAATGATGTACCTTACGCCACAAACGCAAATTAAGTTACTATTCAAGCCCCGTCACATCCTGTCACAGTTTCAATTTCTGCCACAAAATGCTGGGAATGCCGACTCACTACACGGTTGGTTACCTGGCTTCACTTCATGAAATCACACCACAATAAATGTTTTATTCTAAGTCGGGAGGAAACGGTTGTATATCGTCTACTTTCATTTTGTCACAGGACATAACCTGCAGGACGGTGATCTCTTTTTATGCATGTGTTTTGACTCATTTGTGGTGGTGTACTACTGCTTCGGTATCCCAGGATGTACATGGGAAAAGGAAAGGACATGTCAAGCAGATCTTCAAACACGTAATGGCTGTGAACCAGTGCCCCCCCCCCCTAAAGCAGTTACAATAGGTAGTATCGATGAAAAAGGCTCTTTAAACTGACATACATGGGCAGTGATATGACAAGAAGTGGAACATAAATACAAGGTCAGACATGACACATATTCACATCCATATATGAATGCTGCGAACATGTACTCTCCCATCGTCTCATATACAAACAGCAGGAGATGCTTGGCAAGTCTCGGAAGAGCAAAAAATGAGAAACCAGCAAATTGGTCCTCTAGAGTTGACTGCCTTGCCTAGTCACTGACCACTGGCCAGGCGGAATATGTCATGGTCCCAAGGCAGAGTTTTCAACGAGGTGGTGCATGTTCCATCACCATGCTCCTGTCATTGATGTCTATCGCTGGAAACATCCTCATATCTACCACTCATCTAGATCTTCATCCTCCTCCTCCTCCTCTTCCTCTTCAGTGTAAATGATGTAACCATCGTCGTTGTAGCGCACCCTCCTGAATCGCCCGTACCTGTCGTAATCCCAGGCGCGACCACTCGAGTTGGAATCCACGTCCGAGCTCTCTTCCTCCTCGTCGACCTCAACTACCGGAGCCGCCGCGTCTCGACCCTGCTCTAGAAAGAATGTAGGGATACAAACAGAGTGCAGAACGATTTAATCAAACCCTTAAAGTCCCTGTGAGCACTGGTGGTGTCTGACTGAAAAAAACAAGAAGCTCAAGGAGAGTCTGTAACATTCGCTCTCATGGGTAGCTAGTGAGCATCCTCTGAAGATTTTGCTGTATGTCTTTTAGGATTGATTCAAGCAGTTTCTCTTTCTTAGGTGTGGAGAGGATCTATTTATATTTGTTCATGAACAGCAATATTCGCACTTCCTCTTCCGTGCTCTCCGCCTATTCTACCAGTAGGCGTCGCTGTCTTCCTCGTCCTCGCTGCGATCAGTAATGATGGTTCCATCCTCATAGCGGACCCGGTATGATCCCCAAGCATCCCGCTCCCAGTAGTAGTCCTCTGGGTCGGGACTCTCGTAAGAAGACGCGTCATCTTCTTCACTGTCGTCGGAGACCTCCACGGGCTCGTCATTTCTGTGGCGTCGAACCCTGCCATCATTTCCTGCGTCCTGCTCTACATAAGAAGAAGACGGGATAGAATAGTGGGGTGGTTATCAAGCAGAGATGAAGTCAGCAAAGCCCAGTCCTGCTCCAACCATCGATGATCTCCTAAAAAGATGACCAATTCTCATGTACAAACTAACTTAAGGTGCATTTAGAGCAAATTTTTCTGGATGGAAACATATTTTTGAAACCATAATTTATGGTTTACATTTTGTTATCAATGGTTATCATGATTATAAACACAGTTTATGAAATGCACTGTGGAAGTGCGATTCAAAACCACATTTAACAGGAAGAAAAGTTTTGAAAGTTTGGTCATATGCACAACCGAGATTTCAGACACAATTTAGACAATGTCAAAATTGTACTGAAAAAAATATGCAGGTCAGCTGATCATTGTTTGATCCAATTGCCAAGGGAGAAGCTGCGTATAGTGAGATGTGCATTCAGTTGTCACAGTCCAACGACCCCACACACACAAAAAAAAAACAACACTTGGGAGAACCTATTATATGTGCTGCTTTGTCAAACCATGTTGCAAAACATTGTCTCAAAACTAGGTTTTAAAACCATGCTTCTTGGTACGCAAAATATTCTAAATGCAGCCCTAAACAAGAAGTAGAGTTAAGTTTGGGAGACGAATCGCTCTACGAGCAATTTTGCACTCTTTATGATGCAGACATAGGGATACAAACAATATGCTATTTATAAGTGCACATGTACACACAGGGCAGGTTGGCACATACTGCATAAACGCCATATATTTCGCAGAGTTAAATTTTTGCAAATTTTGCAAGTCGGGTTTTATATGTCAAATTAACAACAGACAAATATATTAGCTCTGATCCTTACATGAATGCTACATACATTGTACATGTACTGGTACGCAGTACACAGTACATGAACAAGGTGCGTGACAATACAGCTTACTAGGCCTTGAGTCGTGGCGGCTCCTCCTGTGTGAGTGGATGCGCACATTTTTTTCTATTATATAATGAGTGACTAATATTGATTTCTCCCTCTATTGCTGCATGCATATACAGGAGCAGATACATGAAAGCAAGTTACTTGATTAATTGAGCAGTAAAGCAAAAAGTAGGTTTCATGCCAAAAGCCATATCTGTGCGCAAAACTAAAAAGCCGCTGTCACACTGGCAAAGTATTGTGAAGTTCAAGATTGCATCCTTCTAGATCTCAAAGTTTTACCAGTGTGACCGCAAACTTCCCACAAAACTTCTTAAACTCACTCAAACCCACTCAAACTAGGGATATTTCCCGCACCCCCGCCAATCTTTTCAATCTTTGCGCATCGTGAATGCTTGCAGCTGATAACGTGCAAAGTTTGTCACATGACCAGTCTACCACATGTTTGTGGGCTGTGCCTCAGAAGCATAAGGTCACTGTGATGTATGTGTGTACCTAGCTATGCAACAATCATGAGCTGTCACACATTGCGCTTTCATTTTTGTTGCGCATGTGCACACGTGACCCATAGCTCGAGAACTATTGAGAACTGAAGTTGTCTGCCAGTGTGTACAAACTTTGCGAAGACTTCGCAATCTTAGATGTGTCAATGAAGAAAGAAGCAGAAAGTCAGATTTTCTAAAATATCTTGCCAAATAAAAAAGCTGGTACATTTTCTGGATTCATGGTAACAATTTGTTCACCCTTCTACAAAACAGGTGATGCATGTGTCTTTTCATGCGTCAGTAAGAAGAGTTTACATGCAAGAACTATGGAATCTAGTCTTAACAATTCCACAGTCACCTTATGCACACAATTCCAACCTATGCACTCAGACCTGTGCATCATTTGTATACTAACTGTGAATAGTAAAACCCTGTATTACACAGATGCAGCATCAAACCACCTGTAGATATTTGGGCTCTAGGACTTGCTTGGTATAAAGAAGGATTACAAAGATTGTGCAACCAAGGAGGTGTTAGAGAAGGAGAAGAAACAAGAATCTCTCCATTGTACCCATCCTCCATGCCGCCCAGAAGTTATGCACTCTGTTGCAGGTGTTAATAAATTGCTTTGGCAAAAGACAGCACTTATGTTTAAGCATGCATCATTCCTAAAATACAACATACCTAGCCAGCAGCAATTCGTTGTCCCGTTCAGAATTTTTCGGCATCAATAGTTTAGTGTGCAAAGAATACAGGACATGCTACGAAAATTGGTAAAAATTGTATTTTTTGAACTGTAAAATGCCACTAAACATGCAAAAACGTGCATTTGCCAATGACGTAATTTGAAAGATTTAAAATATAAGTGCAAACCTGACAAACAATATTATGCACAAATACACCAAAGATGTTTTTTTTTAATGAGATACAAATACTCCTTTTTCAGTCTGGGGGTATCAATAACACAGAGATTTCAAGAAAAACTTAAAGTAACCGTTCCGTACAAGATTACCACCAACTTCCATACAGAATTTCAACATTTCCCCTGAAATGCAGCTTAAAATTTTTATTAACAAGAATCTCTTCCTTGGTCGTCATATCCAAACTCTTCAGAAGAGCGGCTTGGAGCGTGGAACATCAGAGGCAGTGAAATGCTAGAGCATTAAATTGTCATGCTATAGAACCTACGCATAAATTTGCACAAACTGCGAAGCGATTCCATTCCTTCTCTAACACCTCCCTGGTGCAAAACAGAGACAAACAGAAAGGATGGAGATCAATTGGGTGGGGGGGGGGGGATTAGTGGATGGCACTGAAGGAAGAAAGACTACCACAAAACACAATGAGTGGCGAATAAAACTAGCGTCCACTCCTGTCCACTGCGAGTGACCTACTTGTTTCTTACCCTGTCTTTCCTGCAGGATTTCTCGTCGCCTCTGTCTCGCCTCCTCCCCCAGCCTCTCCACCATCTTGTCGATGTAGTTGTCGAGGACGATGGAGCGGTTGTGGGAGCTCGTGGGGGCGCGGCAGATCGGGCACTCCCTCTTGCGCTTCAGCCAGGCGGCGATGCAGTACGCGCAGAACGAGTGGGAGCAGTTCAAAGTGGTCGCCTGTCGTTAAGTTCCGCGAGAAAAAGAAATACAATATTACACGGAGTAATCCATGTAAGAGACTTCTTTGTGAGACTCCTTGAGGCCATCTTGTGGCACAGCCACATCATGAATCATATGGGATAATGTGATTGCACAATATATGTTTCACTTCAACTTCAAATTATGTCACACTTTCAGTGATGATTTCTAGTGCTGCCAGGTAAAGCCTGATATGAGATGTACATCTATTCATGTTTGGAGAGTGAACTAGGGAAATTTTCACATCATAATCTACATGCTGTATCAAATTAAGATTCACAGTACAGTGCACTCCTGTTATAACGAACATGGTTATAACAAAATTCCGGTTACAACGAAACAAAAATTCAGGCCACCGCATTATCCGTTCTATGTTTTTTATTGTTTACTTGTTCGTTTATAACGAAATTTCGATATAACGAAAGAAAATTGCCGGTACCACGAAGTTCGTTATAATGGGAGTACACTGTATTTCAACTCATCAAGCACAAGACATTGCATTAAATGTATGAGCAGAGGTATATCTTTATAACATATAACATAAATGATATCATATCTACTGTATTCTTTGAATACTTTCAGTAGCTTGTCATCCCTTTCATCCCTTTATTCACATAAAAGACCCCACTTCATCATATCGATCGACATAAGACTGTGTATTTACTGTTTAATGATTAGTACGAGTGGTCCAAAAAATCCAAAACAACATTCACTCATCTGCTCTAATCCACCAACAGTCTTTCTTTTTTCCCTCTTGACAGGGATTTTACCTGTATGAAGAGTTCTGAACAGATACTGCACTGCAGTTCATTTTCCATGACATCTGCAAAATCTTCCAGTGCTGCTTGCCGAGCCTTTGCTATCGTCTCCTGCTCTTCTTGCTCACGTTTTTGCCGGCTTGCTTCCACCTAGTTTAAAAAATAAAAAATAAGATAATACACAATTTTGTTCCTAATCTTGTGGTCAATTAAACAGGGTTGTAATATCTGAAATTTCAAAGGGGAACACCAGACTTATGAAAAGTTAGTCTGATAAGAAGGCGTAAATTTTCATAAGCATAACAGTCGAAATTTGATGAATATCAAGGATGTTCAGAATTTGCGAAGTTTCGCTGATTTTCATGTATAGTTTTTGAACAGCCAAGATAAATACTGGCATTCAAATCAGTGAGATATCATCAATGCCTCACAACTTGCTATGCAGTCTGCACACAAAGTCTTGAAATTTCAAGTTTTCTGTTCAAATGCAATTATGCCCCAGTCTCAAATCCTAACATATCACTAATCATCATCACATGATCACTATTTGGAAGTTCTCCAGCTAGGAATAACATTGCTTCACATTTTCATTGCAGAAAAAAATGAATTTTAGTAACTTCTGTACAAGATCAATATAAAATTGTAAGGGGATGACATCCTCAGATCGCTCATTGGCATATTCATATCAACTGTTTGAGTACTGTTTTGCAAGCAATAGCAAAACTATATAATTTCATAACTTTCATAATTCTTATTGAGTTTTGATCAAATCTCAATTATTCTTTCTTTTCAGACTAACTTTTAACGAGTCCGAAATTCTCCTTTAAAAGAGAACGTTGCGTGGTGGAGGTTTTGATTTTTATTGACATAAATCTTCGCAGTGAACATCAATGATTTTCTTAACAATGAACAATCTTTGTTGTTCACACAAGGGAACTCCAAATAATTCTCCCTATCGCATCTATCTGTAAATACTCAAATAGTGGCTCCGCAACTTAATTTGCATAACAATTTTTCAACAACGTGCCAATGCACAGTGCAAGATCTATTTGATCGTACATGAAAAGCATGGAGCATTATCTCCAAACCATATAACAATTTGTAGATTTTCTCACCAATTGTTATGTGTTGGAAAATGAAATATGAGGTTATAAGCTCAGAAAATGCATTTCTATGGTGAAGTGACAATGTTTTAGTCACGATAAAAATGGAAAAACTAGATGTGATTACCGCACATACGCTCAGCCCATGCCTGCTGCACAGTAACTCAGCATCACTGGAAGTCTATACGTGAACACACCGTTTGACCTTCGCATGTTGCAAGTGGGTGCGTAAGATCACCTCATACCTTTGCACTTAGTTACAGCCAACGTATGGACCAGACAGATATCAGCAAAATGTTTATATTTATATGCAATAGGGAGAGTTAATTCTGAATATTTGTACAACCAGACAAACCTCCATCTCCATGTCTGTCTTCTCCTTCTCTTTCTGCTGAATGATGGCGTCGAGTCGTTGTTTTTCTTCCTCCAAGCCTCTGTCCTTCTCCAGAGCCGTGTGCAGCTTCTCTTCAACCTACCGGCAAAACGACAATGGTTGCACACGTAATGGTATCGCTCTATTGTAGTTCTCGCAAGCCCGCAAGTACACAAAACACATCAACCGGAGGCCTTAGCACTGTTGTATCAAAATCCACCAAGTTGTCATACTCTGTCTATGCCCATCATTCATTGGCTGCCACCAAAACATTATTATAGAACAGGTAGCGAGAATCCTGCGATCTGATTGGTTGAGAGCTGTGCGTTGATTTTTACTGGACAGACGTTCGATATCTAATGATTATTACGATCACTGACGATAGCCACTGTAAACAAGCTATCGCACACTTTTAGGCTACTGTACGAGCAAGATGGCTGCGGCAGCCCCGGTTATTTTGATCTCTTGACTGACTGCGAAATAGCTGCTTTACTTGACAGCTCGGATACTGCAAGCACTAAAAAATCAATCAAATTTGGATATTCTAGATTGGAGACTTTCGCAAGGATTTAACCTGTGGATTTAACTGACATTTCTGTGCATGATTTGGACACTTTGCTGACTTCATTTTATGCATCGGTACGTAAAGAGGATGGTTTACTGTATATTAAGAAGTCCATGCAATACATCAGGTACAGGATTCAGCGTCACTTTCTTGACAAGCACAATATTGACATCTGTAACAAAACTCACTTTCCTGAGAATGTTCGTATGTTAAAGGCAGTTTTAGTTAAACTGAAGCGAGAGGGACTCGGCAGTACTAAACACAAGGACCCAATTTCTCCAGCTGACTTTGAAAAGATAAAATCATCAGAGCAAACGTATTGCACCAAACCACAAGGACTACAAAACAAGGCATTCATGGATATTTTAACCTTCTTTGGTAACCGAGGAAGGGAGAATATTCGTGATTTTAAAGCATCTGACTTAACTGTGTGTACTGATGAAGATGGAATTCGATATGTGAGGAAACGTGATCAGCTCACTAAAAATCGCAGGGAGAATGACGATGTAGTTGAAAGTGGAGGGTTCATGTATGAAATCCCTGGAAATGACAGATGTCCTGTCAAATCATTCCAGTTCTATGTTTCAAAACTAAATCCATCTTGCCAAGGGTTTTGGCAGAAGCCTAAACCAACTGCACCACTGAGTGATAATGACCCATGGTACTGTAACATTCCAGTAGGGATAAACACTCTGGCCAACAAAATGAAAGTGATCTCAACTGCTGCCAAGTGCAGTTAGGTTTACACAAACCACTGCCTCCGGGCAACGTGTGTTACCACACTCGACAATGCTGGATTTCCATCAAGAGACATAATGTCTGTCAGTGGACATCAGAGTGAGAGTTCGCTCAAGATCTATTCAAAAACCAGCAATGAAAGAAAGAAGGAGATGTCTAGTAAGATCGCAAGCAAGATTCACTTGGGTAAGGTGAGCTCTTGTCCATCTACGTCTACAACAGTGCCAGTGGATAATGCAGTTGATGTTGACGTTCGGAACTAGCAAGTGGCTCTTCAGACTGCACCAACATCACCATCTCGCACCCGAGCACCATTTACAGAAGTGCAACAATCTGTACAGCCTGCTCAACGCCAACTCTCCGTTTCACTGTCATCAGACAGCAACACTGTGTGTACTACCAGTCATAGTCATAACTTCAATTTCAACAACTGCGCAGTACACATCCATAACAGCTAGTCATGTTGCTATGGACTTGTAAATGCGTTAAGTGTTTGATGTGTCTATAGACATGTACGTATGCGTTCTTGAACTTGGAGTTGGACTCGAACTTCCATACTTACAACGCTGCTACAATGCAAGCAAGATTAGAAGGCCTTCATTTCAGAAATGGTAAGTTTTAGTATTGCATTTCATAAAAATTGAAATAAAATGACTGAAAATGTGTTAAAAATCCATTTTTTTCAATCATGCGTCCGGTAATTACCGACGCATGGCTAGCCATGCATCCAGTAAATTTGCCATGCGTCGGTAATTACTGGACGCATGGCTAGCCATGCATCCAGTAAATTTGCCATGCGTCGGTAATTACCAGATGCATGGTTGAAAAAAAATTTGATTTTTGGCCAAAATTTGTCCACCGTTCTATAACAGATTATGCACATGTCTTTTCGTGTGTCGCACCTCATGGGTTAAACAGTTCCATAGTTACCTTATGTACACAATTCCTACCGACACATTCAGACCTGTGCATCATTTGTATACTGATGAAATCCCTCCACTACAGATATCAATGCTTAAATTCTCTTATGTGACCATTCTTTACAAATCAAGTCAAATTCAAATCATACTAGCTCAAACAAGTTCACTGCCAGTGATGTCACATGGGACCCTATGGAAGAATAGCTGTGTAATATTAATACAACTGACTTTGGGCCATTCCCTGTTTCGAGTCTACGGCAATTACCCCTGGGCAATTACCCCGCACCCTTCCCCTGACCCTAACCCTAACCCTATTCCTAATCCTGAACCTAACCCTAACCCAAACTCTAACCTAAACCTAACCCTAATCCTAATCTTTACTCCAACCATATCACTAACCAGAATTTAGAGGGGGGGGGGGGGGTAATTGCCCTGATACACCTGTTTCACCTGTATGGTGGTATGAATTCCTACCTTCTCTTTCCTGAATTCTATTTTTTTTAAATCTATTTATCTTTTGTAATATGACAAAGATACAACCTGCCACATGACCAGGGTGGCTCTGTTTTTAGGTACCTACAGAAGCAAGCTCAAACAATCACATCAGTTTACGACAATATTTACAACTTGGTGATTTGCTAAATCACCACATAATTATGCAGACCTCATTTCAAAGCCCTTAGTTGGAGCTTCTTTCTCTGTGGGGTAAAAACTTAAGGAGTAAAATTATAGCATATCACGCGTTCCAGAAAGAAATGCGAAACTTGAATAATCAATTTAACTGTTTTATTTCATACTGTCCATCAGAGAGGAAATTTCATTTTTTTCCTAATCTTAATTCAAACTACACTCTTTGAAAGAAGTCCACTTGAATATGGCTTGTAGTTATAATGATTCTAGGACAATTATCCCCTGGATAATTACCCCAGACCCTTCCCCTGACCCTAACCCTTACCCAAACTCTAACCCTAAACCTAACCCAAACCCTAATCTTTACTCCAACTGTATCACGGGGGGGGGGGGGGGGGGGGGGGGGGGGGGGGAGGGTAATCGTCCTTGGGGGTAATTGTCCTTGGGGGTAATTGCTGTGATACGGTCATCATACACCTCTCTTATATCTATAGGGCCAAATTCTCTTTTGGCATAATGGTGGCCATTTTGTAGGTGTTATAACAGAAAGCTCAAAAGTTAAGGAATGGCTTTTTTAAAGAAGCAGCTCACCTTTTCTTTCTCCCTGATGACAGCCTGCTTCTCTGCCTCCAGCTGGGCCAACATCTGGGCCTCCTTCTCCCTGATGGCCTCCTCTAGCTGGCCCCTCATGGCCTCCTGCTCCTCCTTCAGGTTCCGGTCCTTCTCCGCCAGCTGCTTGCTGAACTCCTCCTGCAGTGTGCTCTCAACCTGTGATTGAAGGGAGGAGGGACTGCATCTCGTGAAATGAAAGTGGAGTGTGTGTAGGGGTGTGCGTGTGTGCGTGTAGCTGACTTAAAACAATTCCGTTGGTTGAGAACCAGAAGGGCACACCTAACAAGACATTGTACTGCATTCAATACTGATTTTGCTTTCTAAGTGCTATCTTGCTTCAAAATGTTAGTTACCATCTTCAACATAGCTTAAAATTGTTGGGTTAACTTCAAATTGTGGTCTTTAAAAAATAGTAAAATGGCACTATCTGGAAGGATATTGTCCAAAAAATAAATGCTCTGAATGCTTGATCATGAAATCCTGAATATGCATGTTGACTACCTAAATTCAATGAAACTTGGATATGAATTAATCACTTTATTGGGGTTTGGAAAAATTCTATCATAATAACTTTCTTTTCTGGAAAAAAAAATACATAAAAGTGAAATCATCTTGATATCTCCATGACATCCTAATTTTCGAGATATAGATGTTTTCGTATTTCCACCAAATTCCTTTGGAATGAATAGCTAGGCTTATCACTAATCTATTTCTTTATTCCCAATATCCTACCTGGAAAGAGAACTATTAAAATAACCTTGAGCAATATCACTTAACTCCAGAGGCACTGGCAAAAGAAAGATCAACAGATATAGATCAGCTTTGATGTTAACATATATCACTACTTTGTGGGATAAATGGTGGGGTTACACTAAAGCTTAGATCCTTACCTAAATGATATGATCAACCTAGATTTTGGAATTTCCAACACAAATAACACTTCATTAGCAATGATAATTCTGCTTCGGTGCCGTAACTTTTTTACAAAGTTTTGCCTTCTGAATACTTGAGCAAGCATGTGGACCTCTTGGGCACCATCATCAAATATTACGGTGATGTGATATATTTAAGAAAAATTCTGCCATGGCAATATGGATTATGATAAAGAATTCTTTGCTGAATGTGAGCATGTAAACAGAAATTCACTTAGCAAACTACATTTACTCTTAAAACTGTTAAATACTGTTCACTTCCAGTGTGATTCCCTCAAATATCACAAGATTTGATACCTCTTTCTGCACATTATTCAGTCTAATACAACATCTTCCTGGCAAACTCTGTACAGCAAATTTTGTAGCAAAGAAAAGCTGTACCTTCTCTTTTTCGTGCAGGAGGTCTTCTCGCTGCTGTCGAAGCTGCTCCATCAGCACCGTCTCCTTCTCCTTGACCTGCGTCTCCAAGACAGCCTGCATCTCCTCCTGCATCTTGGCCAGGGCCTCCTCTTTCTCCTTCTGGAGTCGATTCTGCATCTTCAGGGCTTCCTCCTGGAGCTCCAACAGTTTCTCGTCCTTCTGCCGCAGCTCCTTCTCTTTCTCCTCCACCCTGGTCTTGTAGACCTCCTCCAGCCTCACGTTCTCCTCCTGTTCCTCCTCCTGCTTCTTGACGGTGGAGCGGAGTCTCTCCAGCACGTTCCCTTCCTTGGTGCTGTTGAGGAGATCCATCAGCTCCTTCATCTCTTCCGTCGACATGTTGGAGCCGAGCTCCTCTGCCAGTTTCCTGAACTCCGAGTTCTTGGAGTCGACAGCAGAGTCACCCTCGCATGAAACCCTAGTCCTCTTTGCCTCTCCCGACGTCGACGGGACGTTGGCCGTCGAGTCGGGAAAGGCGTTGCCGTCCTCGCTTGCTTTGCGCTTTCTGTCCACCGGTAGGGAACCACTGCCACCACCGGCCTGCGAGTTGCTCTTGACGCTGCTTTCGCTATCAAGGTTCACCGATCCTCTGGCAGCAAACCTTTGTCGCACCTTCTCCGCCCTCCTCTTCCATGCTTTGAGGAGTTTCTCCACCTCCTCCGCAGACTGTTCTAATTTGCTCACAAGGTAAATAAACTCATTTGTCTCCCCAGCTGTGGGCTTCCTGCCCAATTCCAACTTATCTCCTTCGCTTAACGTTGTAGGCGCCAACGGATGCACTCTCTGATCATTGACATAAACACCATTCAAACTCTACATGGAGGAAAAATGGAAGCAAATTATCTCTAAGTCAATACTAAAATACAATTACTCATGGTGAAACTTCATATTCTGCTCAAGTGTCAACAAGTCCAAGAGAATAAAGTAAAGAAACAAATTTGCAATCTCTGATAATGATCCTTTCCTTTGTAAATCCAGTCGTTCTCTAATGCTTTTCATGAAATATCTTACAGTGCAGGTTTTAAAACCATCTTGCAGGTTGGGCAAATAATGCATCTTCAACCGATCTTACTCAACCATTACTTCCTGTAAAGAAAGAAAGGTGCTCTGATAATCTTACAAAGAAGCATTAAGTCCTAATCTCCAATATCAGTGCATCAAAAAGTTTCTGTTAAACAGGCTGTCAATTTATTAGAAGAACAAGCTACTACATCGTATGATTATTGAAAGTAGTCCTGCAAGACAACTTCATCTCCTGACCGACACTCACTATCTGCAGTAGTTTCATTACCTGCACTGGTTTTTAGTATCATCACGACATCAGTGTCTCCTTACATTACTATTACTAAACAAAACTTTCGATTGCTACACAGATGTTATTATGTGTCAGCACACAAACTGTACTGCTATTTTGGGTCAATATATCCATCAATCAATCCATCATCACATGCATGCCTTCTGTGACCAAGATTCAACTTTATGAAGTCACCATATGTGGAAGAAGTACTGCACTTCTAGTCTCTCAGGGAAAGTAATTACCCAGATGGAAGGCAAAAAGGTCTTATGTCCCAGAGTCATTACCTTGTTGTCGATCACAGTCCAGCTCCCGTCCTCGAGCTGCTTGAAGATGCAGTGTTTGCGGGAAAGATTCAACGCATTCTTGGCTGCCACCATCTGGATAGTCACATCTGTACCTCTCCCAATAGATACCTGCATACGGAGAACACAACATACAACTGTTAAGTATCCCAACTACAATACTAGCACTGATATGCCCAGCACTACACATCATAAAAAGCAATGAGCAATAAACAATGGTAATTTAAGTTTAAGAGAGATTTAGCTCAAGACCTTGAGGACACAAAAGTTGTTCTCAAAAACATCAACCCTCCCCCATTCACAAATTAAATAGGGTCCTGAAATTCATTGAAGTTAAATTCACTGCCACAGGTCACTGTGTGAAATCTGCATCACATAATTACAAACAATAATAACACGATTGCATGCTTCTGGATGGACTCACACTAGATGCTGGACTTAAAATTTACAGAACATATTTCAGAAGTCTACAGTCTACACCATTAATTGATGGAGAACAGGGTTAGACCCTGGTCACATCCAGTAAAAGCTCCCAAGGATATTTCAAGCATTTCTAGTTTTCAGGACACTAATTTTTTTTTTAATTTATTCGATAATATAATATTTTTGGTGTTTGAATACACCATTTCAAAGAGGATAGATTGAAGATTTTCAATGATATTTTCTGCTGATAGATTTCAAGTATTATTGCAGTACAATCTTATGAAAAAAAGAAAAGTTTCTATTGAAAAATCTGACCCCTCCAGATATTGCATAGCCAAAAAGCCCAGCCTGATTAGGGTCACACATAGTGAATCGTCATGAGCGCAATGTGCTCTTTTCAATTGGGCAAAGCCGAGCTGAGTAGTGCACCACTTCTTTAATGGAGTGTGTAATCTGGTTTCATTGCTCAAGTAAAGACCATGTACATTATTTGTTTTCATTTTATACAACTCCTTGGATGTCAGCGAATGCTGTCCACATCAATTCTTGAATTCAGGTACAGAAATGGCAACCACTTTCTCATGAAAGGCAAACGTGTGGCACAGTCCAGTCAGTTGTACACAAAAAGCGATTGAGTTGTTGCCAGTAGAATGAGAGACAGAATGCATAGTTGTAACTGATACACTGATAGAGTGCATGCAGTCAGCAAAGGTATGTTTATGGTGAGATTAGAGGTGTGCAACGGTGATGGGATAAGGGGAAAATGGATATGAACAAAAAGACAGAGTTTTAAAAAGGCAAACTTGGAAAAAATAAAACAAAAGATTTACAAAATAGAAGATGAACCTAAAATGAAAAAACGACAACAAAGGTACGAAAGAACAAGAGAAACTTAAATTATAAGGAATAGAAAGGGATTAGATGGATATGTTTGAAAAGAAAGGAAGAAAACAAAACAAAAATGTGAAGGATAAAGAAAAGATAGAATCTTAGAATGGAAGAGAAATGAATTCAAACTGCAAGAAAGGAAAGATGAATAGAAAGGAAAGCAAGAGAATTTACAGGTAGAAAAGGAAATAAAGAAAACAATACATACAAAGAAGGAAAGAGAAGAAAAAGATATATGGGAAAGGAAAAAAAAAAAGAAACATACAATAGCTGGAGGGAAAGACAACCTGAAGGAAAGAAAGAACAGAGTGATAGGCAGGAATTAAGATTGAATAGGAAATTGAAAAAAAAAGCTAGACAGGAGGGGGAAAAAGAAAAGATTAAAGACACTCAGTCGTGGCGAGTGGTTTGTGCGGCACGGAGACGAACGCAACACGCTGCCTCCCCCATTCTGTATCAAATGTAGTGACCCCGAATGAGAATAGCGCTGGCTCAATGGGTCAGCGAACAAAACGTAAGAGTTCTGTGGGCTACAAGAGAGCTCTCTGTCCTAATCTCCTACCCCAAAATGGCTGTCCAAGTGAGCCACGGGAGCTTCCGAATGGACGCACACTCTCAGTGCACATGTGCACGAAGAGAGGCCAAAAGAGCCACGCGGCTTCTGACCTCTCTCCTCCAATCACCGCAGCTCGCGGTGACAATATTTGTGTATGATGCGTACACACACGCACAACACACACACACGTCTTCTGGCCTCTCTCCTCCAATCACCGCAGCTCGCGGTGACAATGTTCGTGTATGATGCGTACACACACACGCACACACACACACACACACACGTGTCTCAGTGGCAGCATTGTTCCACACGTTTATGGATATAGCACCGAGTCTGGCATTGCGCGATTGCATGCACAAACTTCGGTCGTTTGGAGTTTACGTACCATTAGGGATGGCGATCGGCTGCCTTTAACATGAAGGAAAGGGGAGGTTACGAATGTACGAATACTTTAAAATGAAAGAAAAAGGATAGAAGGAAAGACTGAGAGAGAGAGAGAGAGAGAGATAAAGGAATGCACACACACACAATTTCAACCACTGTGTATACAACTGCTATTCTGCAAGACTTCGCTGATGGAAAGGGGAAAAAAACAGTTTAGCTTTTCAAAGACAATATAGAAAGAGCCGGGCATGTGATGATGACTGCATTCATATACGATCGACCAAGTAACTGTATGCGCTGATTGTTCTGTACCGGTACCAAATGTTTGTGTGCAGAGCTGCATGTCAAGAGATGGAGTTACCGGGTATTCAAAAAATTTAACACTTGTAAAGCCAGTGTCATCACATAGAAACACTTCTACCAGCAGCTGATCAGAATTTGGAGACTCGGATGCAATTATTTTAGGTTATTGAAAATCTAGGCTTGGGTTTAACCGCAACAGTGAACCCACCCACCATGTACATGTTACTGGTTACAGCGCCCAGCAACAGGGTTAGGCTTTCACTGCGTTCACATTGTCCCCCGCGCCGCGGGGAAAGTCCCGAGCTGTGGGACTTTCTCCTCCAAAACCATAATGTGAACGCTCGCTGGGACTTGTCCCCTCGTCCCCGCGAATCAAGTCGGGTACGGGGACAAGATTTGGAGGGGAGAGTGACCTTGGGGCGAAATTGATAGCGTCCAGCTGTGGTCATCAAATGTGCGCATGCGCTATGCCTGGCAGAGCTCGCCCCAAGCCCCAATTGCCCCCACAGCTCGGGGACAGATGAGATACCAATGTGAACGGTCAGTCGTAAAAAAGATAAGATCTCTTGAGGCTGTCCCCGCGGCGCGGGGGACAATGTGAACGCGGGGTTTAGCGAGTTTGTGCATATTTAGAAATCACTTGACAAGGTGGTGTGAAAGTAACACTAGGCCTAGATGTCTGTAGTGTCTTGACTGACAGCCAGACCAGACTAGCCTGGCGACCACAAGTAATTAGATGAACTAATGAAGCACGCTCAAGCAAGATCAGGTAGTCCAGGCAGACCGTCTTAATTGACCACTGGATAATTGGTTATAAGATCATATGTCGACCCATAGTTTGTATACAATGTCCATGAACTATACCCACCTGTAAATAGGTTGTACAATACCAGCCAGAGGAAGAGTTGGCTGCCAGACATCAATAAAGTTAGACCCACTGCAAACTTGCTCTGTGTGCATATAGTCATTCTTCGTGTGAGAGAAGAATACTACAAATGGCGACGAGGATCCATTTGATTAGATTCAGTGAATTAAGGATCCATTTGATTGAATTCAGTGAGATTTGGGTCAATTCGATTAAATTCTGTGAACTCGGGATCCACAAGTGAGGATGGCAGCATTAAAAGAGGTCGATGTACCAGGAGTGGGGTGCTTCAACCCACATGGTGATCCAGCCCAGATTGCCCAGTCATGGACAAGATGGCTGAGGTCCTTTGAATTGTTTGCAGAAGGGAAAGGGGTGAAGAACCCCAACCAAAAGAGAGCACTCCTGTTACACTGCACTGGACAAGAAGTGCAGGACATTTTCTTTGCGATTCCTGATAGTGATGAGGAGTCAACGCAGGATGCATATGAGAAGGCCAAGAGAAAGTTGAACAGTTACTTTCAAACGAAACTGAATATACCGTACGAGCGGTACTTGTTCAAATGTCTAAACCAGAAGGAAGGAGAGACAACTGAACAGTTTGTAACAAGGCTGAGACAGAGAGCAGCAACATGTGCCTCCAGAATGCAGATGAGAGCATTCGCGATCAGGTGATCGAGAAATGCAGATCGCCAAAAATCCGTGCAAGACTGCTTGAGAAAGGGGATGACCTAACACTCGACCAACTGCGTACCATAGCAGCCACCATCGAATTGACGGAAAGTCAGACAAGGCAGATGAACGCAGGCCCCCAAACGTCATCACAGCATAGAGGTATCCATGTGCTCTCTAACCGACGACGACAGTCATCATCATCGAGCCAGAGAGAAAGGATGGATAGCCGACGCCAGCAGGGAGCCGCCAGACGACCGGGACCAGAGTGTTACCGCTGCGGCCGAGAAGGACATCTGGCCAAGGATACGCACTGCCCAGCAAAGGACAAAACTTGCAACAAATGCAAGAAAAAGGGACACTTTGCGAAATGCTGCAAGTCAAAAACTGTGAACAATGTAAAGAATGTAGGTCGCACCAAGTATGGAACAGGGATACACAATGTTCACGAGAACAGTGAGGACAATAAGGATGAGTTTGAGTATGATGAATATTCCTTTAATGTGAGAGGTGCCCCTTAGATCTAGTGTAACTATACACAGCACAGCCCTGTCGCTGTACACAAGTGTCGCGCCTGGTCAGGCTAGATCTAACTAGATTTCTAGCGCCCAACTTATCAGATAGCTAAAAAATTATTAGGTGTCATAATAAACTTCTATAGGTTGTTCTATTTTAACAATTTGATGTCTAGACTCCAGATTTAGCACATTAAAAATGGTAGGCTTTGCCTTTGACTTCTTTTCTATCGCAATGAAAACAGTCACACTAACGTTACAAAAATTGTCTCATGTACTAAAACAAAGAGTCAAGTTCGCAAGTCTTTCTTCTTGCTCTGCTTACATACAAATTGTAGATGCCTAACCATGTTAACATTACAAGTTTACAACAAAACTTCGTGATTGAGAAGCCATCACTTCATGAGTTCCAGTAACGTTAATGTTAGAGATCTAGAAAATTTGTTGGGACTGCGATATATGATCAGCTCCGTTTTTTGTTTTTTTTTTCCACCGTTAGTGTAGTCTACACTCCACAAAAACACACACTGCCAGTCACTGTCACTGCATTGACGGACTGGACTGAGCTGCATAGCTGCACTTGACCGACAAGTGCAAGTAGACCCCTACGTCTAATTCCGCGAAAAACTTCTCATTTATAATAATGACATTTGCTGGGTCAGAAGCGGAAAAAAAAAACTGACCCACCAAATATCATTCGCGGAATTAGACATACACGTGTAGGCCTACCTGTCAGTCAAGAGCTGCACTCACTCTAGGGCACACACGCACGGCATCCGCGGCATGCAGTGGGCTTCACTCGCTCGTACAGCTAACCTGTAGTGTTACACTCAGGTCTACACAACCCCAAGCCGCAACTTTCAAACATACTCAATGCACAGCACACTTAGCCGAATTTAACTTGGAATAAACTTTGAACATCTTGTCCGTATTGGTGCCATCATATTAACGGATGTCAGTACCTCATCACCGTTCTTCAGAGGAATTATGTTGTACTTGGACGTCGCCGTAGCTGAGTCCACCTTTTGTAAACACCACTGCGCTCCCGATCCCGCCATGTTTTCATACGGCAGGCAGTCGGTCAGCTCGATGCCAACTACGAAGCATTCCTGACGTAAGGTCAGGGATCGATTGATCAGATGCAAAGTCCTTGGTGCAAACCCAACTTGTCCCTACACGTATGCCGTGCTTGTTGTTGTTGATTAAGTCTTTCTTTGCGGTGTTCAACGTAAATGCGTGCGCTTTCTTTTCCATGCTATTCATTTACACACATGAACTACTAATGTCTTCATATATCTTTTCTCTTTTTTTTTTCCAGAGTAAAAAATAAATAAAATCCAAGTCTACAGTATGTGGTCCCTGACTGTATGTATTGCCATAAATGACAAATACATATAATGAAATGATGATGGTACTGCTATGATAGGGCCTACAGTACTGAAATTAAAATTGATGACAATAATTGTAGTAGCAGTAATAATAACAATAATAACCATCAGGAATATCATTATTATTATTACTATCATAATCATCACCATCATGATTGCAACTGCAACATTACAAACCCAGAGACTCCAACTCTCCCGTTTTCAACGGGAGATCTCCCGCCGAAAACCCATTTTTGCAAAATCTCCCGTTCTCCCATTTGAGATTTAATTTCTCCCGCCCTGGCTCAATGTCTCCCGTTGGAAAGGATTTCTCACTTACTGCTATCTTATGTTGCAAAAATAAGCCTTAGATAGCACCAGAGAGCATCTATAACCCTAGGAACTTCGCGCTTCGCACACATAAACTTGGAGTCTCCCGTTTGCTAGGGGTTTCAGGCGGGAGAATCTCCAGATCAGAAGGTGCTTGGGGTTGGAGTCTCTGCAAACCATTCCAATGTATATTTCGACGTTCTCATTCAAGAAAGCCAGTAAAGCATTCTTCCCCCTTTAAAGATACAACAATGTCTCGGTACGCCATCATGCATGTATAATAGTGCAAACGCAACTCTCACTTTCACCACATCTATTTTCGGTCATCACCATAAAAAAAAAAAATAAGCAGGAAAGAGTTCCATATGTCCCCCCCCCCCCCACTAGTTTGCGCAAAATGGATAGATTGCTATTTTTTTTTTTACTAATATCAAATGGACTAAATAAAGGTTATGTCATTTATGGGAAGAGTTCCCATAACCTTTATTTAGTTTATTATTAGTAAGGGGGAATGGTGGTTTGTTTATTTTGTGCAAGTTGGTGGGGGGGGGGGGGGGGGGGACATAAGGAACTCTTTCCAATATGCATACTGTACTGCATGCAGCACATATTAATTTATGTTTGAAAGTACACATTTGTATAACAAATCACAAAACACAACATATAACATTTTTATATGCTTTTATTACAATGTTAGAATTTGAATTGATCACAATATTCAAATAATCTGGTTAGAAGTAGAAAATGTACCTAGCAGTTACACTGACTTTGACACAGAGTGATGTGTCTTCAGCTGTGAATGGAGAATGTTACATTTTTCTTGAGTATCAATTACAGGTTTTGTGCGAAAGCAATACATCATTTCATGACAGAACTTGACATCTTTTCTGTTCACATTTTGCAGAGATGTGCAATGAAATAAATGGTTCATTGCAGTGTCCTCAATAGATGTAACACCAGCTCATGTTATATCATTCCGTGTGGTTCATTCTGATCAACTTTTGACATGCACAGTTTCCTGCCAAGTCGATTAGATTTACTTACTCATGATTTATTCATCAATCCTTTACACCAAGGTATATAATTATTTGCACCTATTGCATAATCATTCATTCGGAAAATAAATACAAATCAGATGTATCACATTAAAGTTTCAGACAAGTTTTACTGAGACTTTCCCAAAAAGTCACTAATGGCACATGAAGAGATCATAAAGCTTGACAGAAGAAACAAAAAAAAAAAATGATATAACATATTTCAGATACCCTATATTGATCAAAATTACTGATTTCTCAGTTGACTTTGAGTGTAACATGCTAAACCGATGTGCAGCATAATTCTGAGACATACTAATTCTAAAACAAAAAGTGATATAGATCTCCAAAATATCCTTGTTACCTGGCTAGGAAGTATCACACTATGGCTTGCTGATACTCAAAGCATTTTCGAAACATCTCATGTAACAGAGAGGTAAACTGTTAAATTGACTTGGTACCCGGTATATGCATGGCTCATAACTGGAGCAGAATAAAAAGTTATCAAATTTAAATAAAGTTTTAACTACCCTACTTTTAAGCATTGATTTCTCTACCCAAGGAATGATGGTCGATGTAAAATCTTTATCTAAGAAAAATACAACATATGTTCATATCAACACATAACCAGGGTAAGCATAAATCGAAAAATCTGTTGGCCTGTAAGGTTTTAGTGGCCAGAGTTGTATGAAATGGACTGACTTACACCTCTATGAGTCAAACTCAAATGGAATGTTTTGTGTACTTTCATCATCTTCTTTGATTATTCAACTTTCTTATCAAAATCTTGGGTAAAAGTTGTACATGAAATAGATTTTATCAATTCAGTCCAAATGAACAAGAAAAGGAGTTTGTGCAGAAGGTGAATTTTGACACTAGCCATGCTACGAGTGAGCAACTCATCTTTGTTGAATTGAAACTAAGCAAAAACCAAAAGGTACTCCATATATGGCAGAACCAAAGAGCAGTTCCTAAAACTTACAATTTTTTTCTTCTTTTGAATTAAATGACATTTGCACTGTTAACACCTGGAGCATGAACTGTAACATGAAATGATCTTGCACCTTTAATGCAGGGCTGACAACATTCCCATATAAAAATTCGGGAGATGTCATAAAGATTACTGGGCATCTCAATGAGCAAAATGGATTCTTAAATCAGGTGGGCTTTTTCTTCGAATTGGGGTGCAGTCCACCATCTGGTGTATTATCATACTCGTACTGATTGACTGGGCTGTGTGTATTTATGCACATCAGTTCTCCAGGTTTTGCACCCTGTTCTTTGCAATGAATGAATGAAGCAGGATCTGTTATGTGCATGAGTTGTGACTCTCTCACATAAAGGACCTCCATTGCATGTCCTATTCGAGGGACAGAGTGTTTTGCCTCTTATCACAAGCGGGGAAAGCATGATAACGCACAGCATTGCTTGGCAAGATTCACTGGGCTTTGAACCCGAAACATATGATTGCAGGGCAGATACCCTACCGGCTGAACCACCTGCATCAGGAGGTGGAGAGATATTACATTTTACAGGAGCAGAATCAGGGAAACCAGACAGTTCTGCCTATGCATGGTTGACAGTACATCACATCGCCACTAATGTGCCATCCTCCCCCTTCTATGTCTACATGCTTTTTTTCAGCACAACTGTATAAATTTTGGTCAACAGTATTCCCACATGTACATAAATCACACCTTTATATTGGCTGTGCATGTGTAGTTTTCTCTTTCTCACTGAAATATAATCCTGTCTGTGCCAACATTCGTATCTTGTCACTACACAATTTTAGAAAGCATGCTTACAAATAAGACCAAAATTGCGAAGTACTCTGAAAAATGTGAGCATTCCTGTCACTACATTACATGATGGCTTAACTTAGCCTTATTTTTTTCTCAAATGATTCCTGTGATATTTCTAACACATTTAGCACCCTGTTGCTTCCATATGACTAGATCTTTATTAGTAATTACTTATTAGAAGATGTATGTAATATATAAGCATTTGAAGACATAAGAGTTTAAAATATAGGTAATCATAAAAATACTCATCATATATTCTGATATGCAAGTGACAAATCTATGCTCAGGATTACAGTCGTGATAATCATCCAAAGTGCAGCTCTATGATAGGTTGTTCTTTAGCCAAACAGAGCTAAATAAAAACAAAAACAAAACTGCATTGCAATGATGTCCAGAGCAATAAATTTGCTATAAAGCACTATAATCCACATAATGTTTTCATATATGTTACAGAATTTCTTTCTTCTTCTTTGTTGCCATATAAATATGTATATATACACAGGATTACCACACTTTCCATCTTCATTGAAATAATACAGTAAAAGACAAAAATCTTGACATATGATTTATATGATGTAAAGTAATAAATTCTGCATTACACTGTAGAAATATTTCATGCAGGTTTTTGTACTGTATGTCACTCTTCATCACAATCCTTCACAAACCATTAACAATACTGACAATGAGTTGCACTACATGCGTAATTGACATTAATATTGAAAAAACAATTTGTTTAATTGAAGTTTCTCAACATGCCATCAATTGCAAACAACATTACACAAATCATCATACAACCATAAAAAGCAGCTTTACAGCTCTGTGCGTGTAACAGTATTGGAGGACCCCGTAGTTGTAGAACGTTCCAAAATGGAGAAGTGCATGACTGCACACTGCAGTCCCTTTGTCCTCATTGTAAACTTAGGAAGTTTAGAAACACGGTGACCGCACCTTGGAGCATGACCCTGGAAAATAACCACTGACCATCACTTCTGATCTCCTGTTTATTCTGCGCAAAGTTCAGTGGGCAAGAGGGCAATGCAAAAATTAGCAATCTTCCAGCAAATGCTGGCAATGACTTTGTCCGGCGGCTTGATGACATAAAAAAAAAAATATCATCAAAAAAATTAAAAGTCAGGTGTGGTGCACCGCCATTCCCACAGGGATTCCCCGTAGACAGACTAGTTCAGGAAGCGAATGCTCATCATGTGTTCAACCTCTGCCTTTTCTAGTGCCTGATGAACAGAGCAAGGAAAACAAAAGAAGAAAAAAAATCCATATCATTACAGAATAACACAAAAACATCACTGGCATCAATATTTATCACAATACTAACTTTTGAGGAAATTTGTTTAATATAGACATACGGTGGACTCCTGTTATAATAAAGTTCCCGGGACCGGCAGTTTTCATTCGTTATATCGAAATTTCGTTATAACTGAACAATTGAACAAGAAAAATACATAGAGCAGATAATGTTGCAGCCTGAATTTTTATTTTGTTGTAACCTGAATTTCGTAACAACCATGTTCGTTATTACGGGAGTGCAATGGCAGCTTAAACTCTCAGTGATTAGGGAGATCATACAGGGAGGAAGGCTCAAATTTGAAATGTTACACATCAGTGACGCGACAGCACGGACAAATGAGAAACATCGAAGTCATGCATGTCAACCAACGTTAAGCCCAAGCTATTGCAGGTGTTTGATTGACACAAATATATCTGTTACAGTACAAAGGAAGGATCCTGAAGTCTGGTGAAATGCCAGATATAATCATAATCAACAATAGACAATAAAAGATTCTTCATTAGTGGAGGTTGGAAAATTCTTTCATCTGTCCTGCTCAATTCTTAGTCCTTTTTTTTTTCTTTTGTTTCCAAAGTAACAGACACCATGGGATTTACGTTTCCTGTAGCACAGGTCTGAGCTTTTGGCAATACAGTATTCATCGCATAATCGGGCATCTGATAATCGGGAACCTCGCTTAAATGACATACGCTTCCCAGAAACATTTCCAATGCATGTTATTTTCACTGGATAATCAGGCGGGGACCTCTGATAAACGGGACAATTTTTCTTCAAGCGATCTTTGATTTTGTTGATATTTTACCCAAAAAAATCTACCAAAGTATCACAACAATATTTCAAAGATTCCCTATCAGTTGTCGTTTACATCAAACTTACAAAGCAAGCTTCGGACTGGTGTGTTTTGACCTCCGTCCATCAAGTACACGTACATGCATAGCCACGAAAGCGCCTTGTATAAGTATCCATGCCATTGCGAAACACATGCTTTCGCGAACATTCTTCTCCCCTACATAAGCAAAGCCATGTGCTCGCTTGCAATTCCTACTCACATCCAATAAAACACATGCCTCGCTCACACAGCTCAGGCTGTGTACGCTGTTTAATCTCAGTCATACACTTTGAGGGCAAAGTCCAGATTCCTCGTCGCGTCTCTGAGTGTTTCAACTTTCAATACACTGTGATCTGTGGGTACGTCACAATCTTCCTCAGTTGTGAATGAGCTAGAAGGTCGCGCCGAGGGGTAGCGCGGTTGTGTATTCATGTACATGTACAGTACGTCAGTATGCATGTGTGTGTGTGTGTGTGCACTCCATGTCGTATGCCGTTAGTGTATGGTGAGTGCTCATCGCGAAATCGGGCACCCCGCTTAAAGGGGCCGTGTTTGCTACTCCCAACCTGTCCCGATTATGCGATGACTGTACCATGCTTACACTACAATCACCACAATGGGAACTAGTTAAGGCAGAGGACGGGAAACACGATACAGGTGATTTATGTTTTAGCTTCGGGCAAAGGTGTGAAGTTAGAAGACATCAAAATGACTGCTCCATAATCAGACCAAAAGCATGAAAACATGAGGATAATAATACATCCTCTGATTGGGTCTCACAAATTGAGCATGGCCTTCCTTTCACACCCCCATACAAAGTCATGGGGCTTGGAGCCAATGCCACACAGAGTTGTGGATCCAGGAGATCAGAGTACGGGGCATTTTAGGAGGTACCACAGGGGGTATCAAACTGAGCGGCAATGTCTGTGAATGTGGCAAATTTTAGGTTTCGTCAGGGTTTGTAAACTCAGCAATGAAGTTCGTAAACATGAACAAATTCGCAAATACTTTCAATGTCGCAAACAGTTTTTGTTGCCGCAAAGAAATTTAGAACATGAAAAAAAAAATGTTTGCAACAGTAAAAACTTTTCGAATTTGATTGCAACTGTTTACAAACCATGATGAAACCTAAAATTCGCTTTGTTTGCTCACTGTTTAGTGAGATACCCCCTCTCAGGAAGGACGGCACTTACGCTCTCAAACTCTTCGAATGAAATCTGGCCGTCGTTATCCAGGTCTGCCTCTGTGATGGTCCTGTCTGCGATGGCGCTCAGCTGCTCCTCTGTGATATTCGAGCCCACCATCATGTGAAGCAGCACGAGCAGCTCGTCACGAGCAATCTTGCCGTCGCTGTCGACATCATACATCTTGAAGGCAACTGTAGCAGACGATCATTCATGAGTGAAAATGAGAATAAAGATTCCTGTTCAGCAAGACATTAATTACACCAATTTTGGATGGAAAATTCAGCGAAAAATCAAAACGGCTGGTGTAAATTTGTGCATGTGATTCAGTAGTTTCACTGATAGTGATGGATTACATCCCTACCATTTATCGATGCAGTGTGCAAAAATAAAACATTCATTCAGGCTTTTTTTGTCATTGCTGTTTTTTCTCTTTCAAAAGAGCTTTAATGGTCCATTTTGTGTATGTGGTCACTGATTCTCATCTCTTTATAAGGAGCAGTCAAGGTAATCATTTGCCTGTCGAGTAATATGAAGCCAGGGGCATCAGAAGAAAGATATATACCAGTATACCGTATGTCCCCCAAAAAATTACAACGGGACCCTCCACAATGATAACTTTAAAAATAGTGTATCAATCCAAATACAATTTCAGCGTATGAAACTATAACTTATTACCCACGTCTTGCAAAAAACCCCATCCAATTTGCTTCAGTGGTCAAAGAGAAATGAGGATTTTTGTAGAGCATGTCCGGAATCCCTTTCCTCCAAGTTCTGTCTATTGTGTTCACACATTGATATGCAGTTCCAAGACCACCCAAGTGCTAAACTTAGAAGAATCGCATCCATGACATGCTTCACAGCGATTCACATTTCTCTGTGACCACTTAACCAAATTGAACGGAGTTTCTGCAAAATATAGGTAAGATGTTATATTTTTAAACCCTGAAATAGCATTCAGACTGTTTAATCATTTGGAAGTTATCAATGCAAAAATATTTTTGGGGGACATACTGTACACATATTTTTTTTTTCTTTCTGCTTGATTTCATCAGAGAAAGGAAGGGGAGAACAGAACAACAAAAATGACAAAGTAGAGAGAAAGGTAAAAAGTAAGAAAGATCTTCTTGCTTTGTTCAGCTTTGTGTGAATCAACTCCTTTGCTCCAGCCCCCCCCCCCCCTTTCTCTCTCTGTGACAAACAAAACTTTTGTTACTCCTCACATTACTGCAAATCACTTCCATTATGAGTAACCCGATCCCATTTCTTATGATCTCCCATTCTTGCTGTTCCTCTCTGCTAGGCCCAACCCTTATTCTTTCCTATTCTCCACATCTCCTAGCTCCCAGGCCTCTTGGACAATTTTCACTCGAGTCGCTTTTGTCCTGACAAATCAACCATGTTATGCTTGATGAGAATAAAGGTGATTTTTCAAAGAGACTTGAGCAGAAAAAAAAATACCCTTGCCTTCTTTTCTGCATCTTGATAACGATTCAAGTAGAGACCCCTTGTGAGCTGAAGTCCTCATACTACATATCATACTTGTTGTATCCATCACAATCTAAATTGCCCCCCTTTCTTCACATAACATCAATTACAAATTTCTCACACAATCCTCTGTAGGCACATCTACTGCATACCTGATATGCCAAAAAGCAAGCCATCCATAATTTGACCATAACGCCACCCAAAATTTGACTGCCTGCTACATGTAAAACCTATGGTTTTGCACGTGGTTGAATTTCGACATGGGAGGACGAACCCTGCTGCAGGTTTTTTATATTTTGTGAACTGGGACTTGTAAGGCAATGTCGAAAGTGTTTCCATTCAAAATCAAGAACATTAATGAAATGAGAAAGTGGAAATCGTTTTTCAGGAAAAAAGATAGGTAATTTCCTGCTTGCGTAATGATAAACATTGCAAATTTTTATATGAGAAGCCATAATCTCACAAGTTGTAAAATTCAGAAATACTGATTCACTCTCAAATTTTTTTGTTCTTGTTTTGTTGTTCTTCTTCTCTTCTGGCATTACTTGATGGGTTGATAAAAGGAAAATTTGCCTATATCAGACCCAGGGATATGTCATGGAAGAATTCACTGACTCACAGTTCAGCTTGTTGTGGCGGGTATTGAGGGCCTCCTCGCCATCCCTCTTCTTCTTGTATGGCCTGAAGAGGGCCAGGGTGCGCATGAACTGCCGAAAGTTGATCTGGTCCGACTCGCTGCCGGCGAAGAACGTCTGGATGATGCGCTCCCCCAGGGGATTGATGACCAGCTCCGGGATGCGGTACAAGTCCTCCACTCTGAAGAGACAGGAGAGTGGAATTAAAGGGATGCCACAGTTTTGGTTGCAATGGGGATTCAGATTGTATCTATTTGCAAGATAATGAGGAACCATTGAAAGAGCATACAATTCTAGAGGAATTGTTTATTTAATGAAAATTGTTTTTTTTTTAACTGGCTGAGATATAAAATAAAAGTCAAACAAATTGGTCCTTATTAAAGGTAGGTCTCACCTTTTACTAGGACCTCTGTTTGTGGATATCTCAGACACTTTAAAAACAATTTTCATCAAATAAACTTTGAATTCATCTTTATAGTTTCATGCTCTTTAATATTTTGTAAGATGTTTCTCATTATATCACAAAAAGGTTAGAAACCTGAAACCACATCTCAATCAAAATTTTATACTTAAAGATTATAGTAGCCTATATGGGCCACCTGAGAAAAAAGAGTCAGTGTCTAGCTCTGTATAATGTCATCCCAATCTCTGTTGCCCACCAACATTATCACACAATTAATCTACATTGTATACATGGCCAGTGACACCAGAATAGATTGTGTTTTAAATCAAATTTTAGGACAATCTGCTCTGGTATCTGGTAATTAGATATAGCATTGATTTAAAGGCACTCATATCTAAAGTTGCATTTTACCATGGTTGTTATTGCTCAACATGCGTTACATCAACAACAAAAACAAAAGTATGATGCATTTGTACTAAACCTCCATTTCTATGACCTCATCTCCACTTGAGAGTTTAGTCATGATCAGTCCAGATCTGGTCAGTACACATTATCTCCATCATCTTCCCTCATTTGTTTAGCGTCTTTTCACAGGATCAACAAAGAAGCTCATAAATGTGCTTTAAAATGGAAGTAACAATGCAACATGCAGCTGTACAGACTTAAGTTTTGTTTCATTTGTTTTTGTTTTGTTTTTGCTTTTGCTTTTTTCGGGTGGAGGTTGAGCACTGCATAGCAGTATCATACGTGGCAATTATCATATATAATCAGTGACCACCAATCTATGTGACCAGTTCAATAATCACGGTGGGTATGGTATGAATAGGCCTACCCTTCCAATGGCTTCCATGACCACAATCACAGAAACAAAACAGACCCACTAGCACACTGCTGGAAATCTTGACCCTAGATTTCAATGGGTGGGACAACAACGAAATACCTGCAAAAACTACTGAACTGAAATGTCAATTTACCACGAATACAACACATTCTGAGTTTGTTTTCCAGCTTTGCCAAAATATTGTTGGACTGTGAGGAAACTCTCTTAACACTCCATCTTTACAGTAATCTAGTACATTGCAATACTGCATGAAAGGAAAGAGAAAAGACAATCTATACAATCCAGAACGGTTGGACCTCAATAAACTGGTGGGTTTTCTATGAATGCTAGTGTAGGTGTATAGACAGGATGTATCATAGCACATGAACTTTGTCTGGTCTTTGAATCAAACAATGCGCTGAAATGAAAGTTAAATGTGACTTTCTGAGATGTGGATCTTTATTTAGTTTGTTCGGCTTTTCCATGTTTCTGCCTAATATTCACTCCCCCCCCCCCCCCCCCTCCGAAAGACTCCATCCTTTTGTATGTTAAATAAGGAAAAAGGTACCAAATTAGTCTGTCATTGTGTTATAGCATAGCAAGGTACAAAAAAAAGAAGCTAATACAGTACGTTACATATAATATTGCTTACATTCCTGATGTGCTCACACATCATCATTTTTTTTTCTTTGTTTACAGTGAATGGTCAGCCTGAATGAAACACAAACAGAAGAAAGAACTTCAGAGAAAACATACTGACAAAAAGTAAAACTTATACAAAGTATGTATTTGTACCTTCTTTGAAAACAGAAATTGAGTTCCTCAATTGTGCTGACATTGTAAATAGAATGTCAAACATGTCTACTAATCTAATTGACAGAGGACATACATGATTTTCTTCTCACAGTTACTTCCTCATTCTGTGGCTTCATTGACTCCCCTGATACATGTAGAATGACAAAGCACTTGCTGTCTATGGTTGAGTGTACGTGAAGTTCCTGTTTTGACCACAAACAGTGGCACTCTTTTTGCAGAAAAATATATTTCTTGCATGGCTGAAGCAGGAAATTATAGTACATACAATATGTATTGTCTACAGGTCACTCTGCTCTGGAAGGCACTCTTTGTTCTGTGATCTCACACAAACATATTCATCCACCTCCCCCCCCCCCCCCCCCCAACACACACACACACACTATTTCTATTACTTGATCCTGAAATAGTCTCTCTGTTTTGTTTTTTTTTTCTTTTTTTTTTCATCTGTTGGCATGGTACTACCAGGCATGTAAAATCACTGTTTTTGGTTTTTTTTTAACTTCACTTGCTACAGAATCAAGGAGAACCTGAGAAAGTTTAACGACATATTTTCAGTGGCTGTTCCATCTGCTTTTTGCTGACATCACTACAAAGCATTGTGCATGTTGAAGTATGTTGTCTTTCTGTCAGAAACATCTGAAACTCTGGAAGTAGCTTTCCCGAGTAGACAGAATGGTTTGAGGCTATGATGTACACAGGGAGTTACAGAGGATCTTCCTTCCAATATAGGTACAAGTAAAATTGCAGTGATTCAAACGAATGGGCAGTGTTTTGGGTTTTTTTTCCTACTTTGGGCTTCAAAAAAAAAAAATAATATGCCTCTGGAAGATGGACTTTTTGATGCAAAAAGAAAGATATTAATATGGCAATGTGTGGTTGTGCACTCCACTTTTGCCTGCAGACTCTTGGTAGGCATTAATATCTAGATCAGCCTACTATCTCTTTTTTTTAAAATTTTTAATTATTTACTTCATTCATTCAACTATATATATCTGTCCACATGGGTACAACATTGATTCTCCTCATGTACAAAAAGCAAAGAGGTAATTCTTTTTGGTGCGAGGGGGAAATCGGAAGAGAGGAGGTGTTTTTTTTTTTTACTGACACTAAAAAATAGAATTGCTCCAGATGGAAAGTGTACTGAAGTTTTAGTTTTTCACAAACAATTTCTGACCTTAAAACTGTTAGTAGTTTCATAAGATACTGCATTTAGATGATTTGTCTGCAAGCTGAAATGGGAATATAATCTACTACAATGTTGTTCCTTTGCAATCTCCAAAGATAAGAGGCTGCATTACACTGCCCAATACAATCATAATCACAGGCATGCTAGCTACATCAGAGTCTACTTTCGCTAGTTTGATGTGCATAATGAAGAGTTGCAAGAAATAGCATGATGAAGGCTTTACATGTTGTATTTTGACAGAGTGACACTGCACACTTGTGGTATAATATGATAAGTCACCAACACCTGCACTGTATTTCACCTTATTTCCTGGATAATATGTTTGCTTTTTATATTCCGTATTCCCACTCTTCCAGGATGTACAAAGTGATAGGCTATCACACATCAGATCACAGGTTTGTGTATTTAGTAGTACAGCTCTACCAAACAAACTGATGCAAGCTGTCTATGCTTTGTATATCATCATTACCATAGAGTCTGCATTGAAAAGAAGGAGTATGGCATGTACAGTAGTTGGTGCAACTAAAGTGTAACTCTCAGCTACAGAAAAGAAAAAACAATATTTGACAGGAAGATGCAATATTGTATAGTTCATATCGTTACATATGAATGCAAACTTTCACCTTGTCAGAAGTACAAAAGAATTTGAGTTTATATTGAATCAGATCAACATTTTATGTAAACTTATGACTTTTGTCTTTGTTTCTCTTTGAATAATGCCACCTGTCCTACAAAGTGTACGGTATGTCACAACATTCAATGAGTCTTCACAGTGCAAACAGTTTCTTGTCATTTTCCTGTCACAGGATTGAAAACTGGACTGGAATGGAGTCTGATTAGAAGCTCCATGGTTTATGTTTTAAACAGTGAAGGAATACAGCAAGTCTTGATCTTTGAGCTTTAGTTACAAGTACTCAAACTAAAAATCACCTTTCATACAATACTCTGTCAGAATTTGCATTAATTGTGACATTTTATTACATATAGTTCTGCCAAATGTCAAGATTTCAAACTTTCACATGGACCTTTGACCTTCACCAGAGCTTACCCAAATCAAACCACACAAGTCTCAACCTCTTGGACTTTGCTTGTTATATGATCAGCATAAATCCTTAAGATAAAACACGTATTACATAATTATCTGTACCCAATAGGCTACTGTAAAAGAAACCATTACAAAGAGTACTAGTTATTTCTTTTGGCTCCACTAACGATATCAAATCTCCACTATGGATTACAAGTGTGCCACATATCAAAGCCAGAGGGATATCACTCACCTCAAAAAACCACTGTCACTCTTGTCTAGATTGGTGAAGCGGCTGTACAACCGAACAATCTGCTTCGGTGAAACTGTAAGGGACAAACGCATGAAGCAAAGTTGGCTGATGATGATTAGTTACTGTTGTGTGGCAATGAATGACAGTCATTTGAAGGAAATCTTAACTTACCTGTACTCAGTATAGCGCAAATGACTGAAAGCAAATGAATGCTACTTGGAACATCCAACAAATGTGTGGAGAAATTCACTGCCAGAAGTATTTAATACAGAGATCATGAAACTTACAAATATACATTTGGTATCAAAACTTGCCACCATACCGTACTGTAGGATCTGAATTAATGCCACATGAGATACTTTGTAGTCAAGTGAATGTATTTATAACATAGGATCTCTAAAATGACTTAACAATCTCAACATCAGTCAGCAAGAAATCAAGATAGGAGATAATTTGTTCTAATTTGTGATAAAACATCAATCAATTTGCTTAATTCAATGTTTTCATGTAAATTCTCAACATATCACACACGTTCTAGTCTGAATGTGTTCCTGCATAGACGCAGTCATGGATTGTTTTCCGACTGGCTCCAATTCGTGCTTTGCATTTATATGTACTTGTCTGTCCCAGTATTATTAAGTAATTTCTGTGCATGTCATCTCAGAGAGAATTATCTTGGAATGGATGTGTTTGTGGATGCAATGTCAATTCCCGAATTACGACCAAAATTGAATCATCTGTTACTTGTGTCATTCTAAACCTTTCCCGTTTGTGCAAGTTTGATCCAATATATCCGTTTAGAATTTTTTGATTTATTTTGCACACGGACAAACAAACAAACAAACAAACCAACGCTGAGCATTTCGGAAAACATAACCTCGTGCCTTGGCGGGGGTAAAAAATGTTTTTATACAAGTAAAAATCTCCAGACAGATGGATTTTTCTGTCTAGTCCTGACAGTGTAACGACATAAATTTAAATAGGGGGGCCTACCTGTCACAAAGTGTAATAAGTCAGTGTGTAAAATCTGCAACATGTAAATAGATGTTAGATGTCTACAGTAAATTTACACATTATTTAATAAATGATGTCTACTCGATACAGTCTAACGTTACACAACCCTATGTCCTGTGGTGAAAAGTTAGATCTAGATTTCTAACTGTTTAGTTTTTAACGTTACTTGTTACATTGTAGATCCCTCTCTCGACTCTAGCTAGAACATCTAGCCTTCGAGATCAAATAACTGCACATTATTTTTGATAAGAATAGACGTCTACATTGGCGTTGCCTTGGAAGTCAAGTACTGCCACCGAACATACAACATGTACATGTGCTGTTTTAGGCCTATCATACTGTACAATCGCAACGACCCCGGAACTTCCGTAAAGCGAACACGGATATCACCCTCCAGCTCCATTGACAAGTCAGTCACAGAAACCGAATCGACGATCGAACGAACCAACAAACAACGTACATGTACATGTACCCCGTACGATGCCTACGGGAGCCGTGCGCCGAGCGGCTGGCAGCTGCAATAAAACATGCAAGTGATCAGGACAGTGGTGATAATTCATATCTGAGAATTCGTGTTATACATACATCCAGTTTCTTGTTGAATTTGGTCGATTTCTTCTTGTTGTAGAAGGGAAGACGTTCTAGAACCCATGATGAAAATCGTGGAATTAACTATTCAATTATACAATGTTACAGTCAACTTTTAATCCGTGACGAAAATGTCCCCTGCCCGGTCGTCTCAAGAGTACAATTGCCTTTAGTTTACCACTACGGTACATCGAGTTGAAGTTGCGGGCAATATTTTGATGTTGCACAGAACGATCCGCGCTATCGATTCTTCGTGTGCATTCGGTGTGAACCCGTTTTTCACTCTTGCGTTCATTTGCGTGTAAATCACTGTTGGACCGCGAAAAATGTCGCCAAATGCATGCGCTAATACTGTACTAGTACACTTACGATAGCCTCGGTTTCAATTCGCACTTGAACAACATCTCGCAAAAATGTCCGAGACCTCCTCATTCCCGAAAATAATAATCTGTACGCGAAAAGAACAGCTTATACCTCCACTCTCAGAACTCAAACGTATTATTGAACCGACGACTACTCTTTATAGTGTTCATAGGCCTACTCTTAAACAATTGTCTTTTCCAGAAAAGTGTCAGACCGAACAAACAGATTACGCAAAAAAGTATTTTACTTACAGAATATGATAGGCCTATTTAATGTAAAACATATCATTTGATATTTATAGAGTTTGATTTCAAAGTGGGGTATAAACTTTAAAAAATTGGGTGTTTTTTTTTGATTGAATTGAAATTGAATTGAATTAAGTTTATCATCATAAAGAGTAAATAATGTGGGGTATAATGGCTTCCCAGTGATACTCACTTAAAACATAAGAAAGAATATTCCTGATGTTCCAATCAATAATATCTCATATTTTATAATTATTTTCGTTGATTTTAGCAGTTTTAATTGCAAACACCGGCGTAGCCAAAAAGGGGGAGGGGGCGATGGGGGCGGTCGCCTCCGGGGCCCCTGAGATTTGGATCGGGGATTTGGAAGGCGGAAAAATGAAAAATTGCGTGTTTTTATAGGCATTATACTGTATCCCCATGACACGGGTCCCCCTTTCAACCTTTTATCAAGTACGTGTGAGATCTTATCATTTGTTTTTCGATATTTCTGTCAACGTGTGCACCAGATTGTTGAATTTCAATTAAAAAAAAAATGCAAAATCTCTCTTGCTTGGAGGGGTATAAAATATACTTGCAGACCCCCTCCAACCCCCCCCCCTCCCGCCCTCTGTGTCCTAGGTAATTCCCCTAGCCTTAGTTATACACTTTTCAGATTGTCAAAATCTGAGTGCACAAGACCTATCACTGAAATTCCGAAAACTCAAAAGTTCCCCACCTCATTTACAAGGGAATATCCCATATATCAACCCTTTCCTCGCTCAGTTCCCCATAGAAACAGAAAAACTTTTTTTTTTTGGACAATTTCCCAAATATTCCACCATTTGATATGCGTATACAAGATATCTCAAAGACTCCCTCGTACGGGAAGGATGGGGATACTTCTGTATATATAAGCTGTTATTTTCGTGAGGGTCTATTTTCGCGAATTTCGCGAATCACAGTTATATCGCGAATTTAACAACACGCGAAAATGTCTCCATGCGCTATAACGTAAGCGTCGGCGTCGATACGCGAAAACAGCATCTCGCGATAATGTCTATGATCTCGTCATTCGCGAAAATATCTATACGCGAAAATAACAGCGCATAGAGTACTTTCGTATAGCACTTTCCCACGCCTTCTCCCTGATCCCCCCCCCCCCCATGCATACCTGTATAGACTATGGCTGCACTTTGAAGATTACAGACAATTTTCCAAATTGCCACAAAATGTGCAGCGCACCAGAATGTTTAACTGCAATCATAGAATGCAGAATCTCCCTCGTGAGGGAGGGAGAATATTGATAGGGCTCATCACCTCCCACATCCTCGTGCTTTGTCATCTCCACAGACTTGCTATACACTTCTCGGATTGACAAATTTCCAAATATTCCAACCATATTCCAACCCTCGAATATGGGAGAGGTATCTTGCCACCTTCTCATTGCTTGGTTCCCTATTATAGGGAATGACAATTTCCGAATTTTCTACAAAAAGTGTACTTCAGATCGCTTTATTTCATTTCTAAAAACGCAAAAGCTCCGTCAAGCGGGAGGGGGCATCCCCCTCCCACACACTCCACCACTACCTAATTAGACCTTGTACTGAATACGCGAAATAAGAGTTTGATTCCGTGATTTAGCTATTGACACTTCCCTGAAAAGCCCTCTTTACATATTATATTTCCATCTTTTTTTCATATTTTGCTGAAAAAAAACATAAGTATTTCACCAAAAGTTTGTACCAGATCGCTGAATTTCAGGTCTGAAAATGCAAAGTCATCCTCGTGTGGGAGGAGAAAAAACCCCTCTCCTATACACGCTCGTGTTCATGTTTTTTCTGTTTACTTAACAGACAGCGTTCATGATATTCATTGTAAGAAATATTACAAGATGTTTATCTAAATGATACCATTTTATGGGCAAATATTGTTCAATGACAATATACATCAAAATTCTGCTTCTTTCATGGAGCTGTTTCAAGTCGATAAACACGCAGAAACATCCATCAAATTGCACCATTTACAACATCAAAATGCAAAAAGTACCACCCCCTCCCCCCCCCCCCCCCCCCAAGATCAAAATCCTGACGCCGGTGATTGTATCTAAATATTAACAAGAATGAAGTTAACTTATTCTGGCAATATTATAGTCTTCATAATTATGTAAACATTCCTGTGACTCTCTTTTTATCAAAACGCCATAACCGACTTCCATGCCAAACACACCCCCCACACACACACACACACACACACACACACACACACACACACACACACACAATACATGGATGATGTTGGCAATGATCATTGTTATACGAGTTTCATGACTCCTATAAGGTTCATATTAATCATATTCATGTATTATGAGGCGATAGCAAAAACACAAAAGGAATAAAAATTAACAGGAAAGTGCCAGAATAGGTTTGACTTGTACCCTGCTCATGTGTGCATCATGGGAGAAAGAGTAACGAAAGTTTTAGAATCATAAATTTGATATTGGCATCAAATCCAACTTTTTGACTCAAGTACTGGTCGGTGGAAAGTTTGCAATAATACTGACGAAGATTTCTTTGCTTATATATGCATTCCACTCAAGCCTCAAGTCGGGGTCACCAGCTATGCACCCAAATGGCTACTAGAATTTTGTCCACGGTTTCCACATACACAAACATATAAATAAGCAACATGAAACATTAACAGGAAATTGCGATTGCTGGTGAGGTTTGAATTGTATCTGTGTGCATAAATAATTGAGAGAGAAAAAGTATATAAAGACAGTTTGAGAATCATAAATTTTAAGCCAGTCCAAGAATGATATATTTGTTGTTTGGCACTATTCCGAAGGTCCCCCCCCCCCAAAAAAAAAAAAAAATACAGCAGTACCCTCCGCAACGATAACTTTAAAAATAGTGAATCAATCCAAACACAATTTCAGGGTGTGAAACTATAACTCATTGCTCACATCTTACAGAAAACCTCATTCGATTTGCTTCAGTGGTCAAAGAGAAATGAGGAATTTTGTAGAGCATGTCAGGAATCCCTTCCCTCCAAGTTCTGTCTATCGTGTTCACACATTAATATGCAGTTCCAATAGCATCCAAGTGCTAAACTTGGACGAATCAGACTCATGACCTGCTTTAGGCCTACAACAATCCACATTTCTCTGTGACCGCTTAACCAAATTGAATGGGGTTTTCTGCAAAATAGAGCTAAGATTTTATATTTTAAGACCCTAAAGTAGCATTCAGATGGTTCAATCATATTGGGTGCTATCAATGCGAAAATCCGATTGTTTTTCTTTTTTGGACATACTGTACTGATGATTAGTACTTTAAATGGGAATGAAATAAAAACTACTTTTATTTGAGGATATGCATGGTTTTACAGCTAAAACTCAAATTAGCAGGGCACTTATAAGCAGATTAAAGGATTGATTAAAGGACTAAATGGATTGTGCATGGAACTTATAAATACTAGAGGCTCAAGTGATTCCATCTCTACATCTCCAATAAAAGATATGCAATTAGAGTCAACATTGCCATACAACTAAGGCGATGAGATTTTTTTTTCTGCTAAATTTCCCAGGATTAGTAAGTTAGGGACTGCTAGTAGTGCAAATGCACGTTGACTTGTATCGATTCATAATACACTGAGTGATGACCACTCATATGTGGGCTGAGTGGCCAAAAGACTATCTAGGCCTATGGGAAAAAAGAGTAATGCCAGTGGCATTCTTATATCTTAAATATTTTCTGCTATTTGTCTTCAGATTACTTTTATACCCCCCCCCCCCAAAAAAAAAAAAAAAAAAAATCAAAACCAAGATTCCTCCACTGACATCATCTGTAAATCATTGTTTCAGTATCATTTATCATTTTTAGTATTATTCATTATTATTATTGTTATCATTGTCATTACTGTTAAGTATTGTCATTGTAATCTTGTTTCAAGAGACCATCTGCAAAAAATAATTTGAATCTCACAACGCGTAGTGCGTAGAGCGTAGAGGAGCATGTTTACACCGCAAGTATCGTTGCTTAGAGCTAGCAAAATTTAGCGATAACTTCAGCCCTTCTTGGAATTGCGTAATCCTGCAAGCAAAACATATCCGTAGCATACGATCAGGTGGCTGAGCTGTGCGTGCAAAGCAGAAAGACGCTGATACCCGAGAAGTACCGGCATGCGCGGCAGTGCCACTATACACTGCACCGGCAGGCTGGAGCCATCAACAAAGCTGTCCGTCCCCGTTCGAGCTGCAGAACGTTTGCCGATTCGAGCGAGGTGGTCTCTAGAACTTCTAGAAGTCGACAGAGTGAGTGCAGAGGGTATGTCACAAAGGCCTACACTGCAAGAGGATCAGTAATTTTATATCAAGTTAACCTGTTGCTGCAAAGAGTCCACATTTTCTCTGCCTCTTCTAAACCCATGGCCCATGAATTACATCAGGCATCATCACGACATCAGTTTCTAGCATATCTTGGACAGGTCCAGAGACCTCGACCTCAACACTGGGTGTCACTAGTAGTAGTACTCAATCCCATACTCGGCAGCTGTGAATTGTGAACAAGGTCATGATTGCTTCTCTCGAATAGGGATGAATTTAGAGTTCTAGATCCGTATAGGATTTGATGCAAAGAGATGCAAATAAGTAGGTCTAAATCTGATCAGTTATTAAACTTAATTGTTCTTCACCATTTGAATTTGCATGTTTGTTAATTTCATACACACATAGCCAGGGCGTACTAGTCTAACATTAGTATATAGTAGGCCTATTTTGCACTATTTGCAAGAGTGAATTATTGAATTGCTGAATTAACAATGCTCTCAGAGAAGTTGTAAAAGGCTTGAGAAGTTTCTTCGAGAGGTGAAGCGAAAGAAAGAAAGTGATTGGTGGAAAGCTATGTTCATTTTACGTTGCTATGGAAACACCAGGACTCGGGAGCTATAGTGACCATGTGATGTCCGGTAATTACATTGTTTACAAGGAATTCATGATAAATGAGTGGTGAAACAGTGCACAAGAGCGGTCATTAAAAGGACAGGCTTTTGGGGTCAAACCGCCAGATTCCACAGGATATAGGTAAGAGCAATCAAATACGCTGTTTAGAGTTCCCCTGTCTAGGAGGACCTCTGGAGGACACCCAGAGGACATGCCAGATGCCTTGTGCCGTGACCGTTTAGAGTCCCCATCATCTGGGGTCAACACAGAAAATCTCTCGGAGGTTGTGCTGTGTTTTGGGACCGGACTCTTGATCTAACTGGGGTATAAGGCGGATAGGATAGACAAAAACAATTCCAAGTAGTGCTGATCAGAGAGAAGTAATAAAGTGTTAAAGTGAAAGGTAATATTATTCCCTCTGCTTTCTGAAAGTGGTAAGCAAAGTGCTCTTTCATAATGCTAGAAAAGTGAGAATAAAATATTGATTTTTCTTTGTTTTCTATATATTGTTGTCCATATTTGACTACAACCTACATGAACTGTAGTAGTCTCCTTGTCCAGCGATGACGGCACTGAAATTCTAAATATTCATAACTTTCGAATGGAATGTCCAATTTCCCCCAAACTTTTACTGATGAGTTCAGCTGATATTGCTACTTTCACTCAATCCACATTTATATTTGGGTTTTGGTTTCCTCTAATAGCCTTTTGCAAAGGCAGCGTGCAATGAACTTGCACACAGCGAGCGGTGGATTTGCACACAGCAAGCGGTACGGTAGCCTTTAGCCAATGCTGTCTGGACGTATATCTCCTTTATGTCTGAATTGAGACTAATTGTGATACAACAACGATCACATCCAGGATCGCCCAGACCACCAGACGCAGCTCACGCCTTAGATCACTGTTGCAAACACCATCTACGACCAATCAGGTGGGCACGCTTAGTCTACATTCAAGGCAGCGGAGGCCTTGTCCAAAGGCTGAGCGAGCGGTGGACTCGCGCATAGCTGGATCGGAGCTCTGCTCGCATGTCGCTACACTCGCTGTGACTGTGCACGTCCCCAAATTATTGGGAGCTGCCTTTGCAAAATGCTACATAGGTTATTGATGCAACCAACTACCACCGGTACATCACAATGCCAAATAGAAACTTATTGAGATACTCAAATTCATGTGTTGATGACATTGGTATAGTTGAAGGAAAAGAGTACCGGTAGTC
Organism: Diadema antillarum; assembly: GCF_040938485.1. Classification (NCBI taxonomy): domain Eukaryota; kingdom Metazoa; phylum Echinodermata; class Echinoidea; order Diadematoida; family Diadematidae; genus Diadema; species Diadema antillarum. Next base: position 212,118 of record NW_027272792.1, read on the forward strand.
ATATTTACAGCACACCCAAGTACTTAATAGGTGGAAAGTTTGCGATGAGATTGAGGAAGATTTCTGTGCTTACTGTATTCCACTCATGTCTCAAAATCTGAGTCCCAAGCTACAATTTGTATGCACCCAAATGACTATTTCACCCACAGATTTCAAAGGTTTTTAATAACCAACAGAATGTTACTAGACAGTGGGTGTTGCAAAGTGGAAAAATGCTGAGGACAGGTCACAAAGTGTGATGCAGGGAAACTCAAGTGAACATGATAACGTGTATTCTCACATTGTACGGGGTATGTGTGGTCATCACTGTGTGCGTGTGGCATTTCAGATAAATTTGTATTCTCCGTTTGATTCCGCGTATATGTATAGTTTGCCCACTTTGTTCTTCTCTTCGGTTTCATGAATCTTCACTCCTCTCTCCTGTCTCCATAATTTTCTAACTTTCAACTTCTCCCTTTTCCCCCTAACTTCTATTTCATCTTTCTCCTCCCAATGATGTCTAAACATCTTACTTGATTCTCACTCTATTCTTCCTTACCACTCTCTCTGTTCTTTTTCTACCATCTCCACTAGTGCAACTTCAACTTCCAGCCCATTTACTGCCCCCTACTCTTCACTTATTGCCCTCCTTACAACCCCCATATGTCGCTTCCCTCCTCAATTCTCCTCTTTCTAGGCTCTTCTTCTGCCAAGCAACGATCCGGATAAGGACCACATACACATAATGTTACCGCAAACCTTTCTCCCTCAAATTTGCATTTGTTCGCTGTACAGACAATGAGCATAGTGACTGTGTCTTGAATGCCAAAATATTTAGCATAGCTTGTGCTTACCATGCCACTGACGTGTATACAGTAATACCAAGGAGGTTTGAGAAATGGAGTCACAACAGTCTTATTCGCTTTGATCCCATGCTCGAAGCCGCCACTCAAAAATATTTGATGTATGTGTCAAAGTGGATCTTCCTCTCAGATGCGAAGACAATTGACTCGTGTCTCATTGCATAATCACCAGCCACTTTCCAAGGAAGATTATGTCTTTGTGATGGTAATTACTTTTCGCTTTCCCTACGTGCAGACGATGGGCCGTAGACAATGGTAAAGGCACGGGGATGAGCGAATAGAAATTGCTCAAATATTGCTGAAATAGATATCAAAATTACTCGAATGTACGTGATTGTACGCTAATTTGACATATTGATTTATAAAGAACTATACGTGAAGATGAAACCATATTAGTTTCATTTTGAGGAAATAAGGAGAAAAGTGATAAAACCGGCTTTCCATGAGGGTAAAATTTCAAACACTGTCACAAAATACAGCTCAGATTTACACTTGCAAATATTTTCGAATGGAATAGACTTGTGTTTTATATGCTTTATCATTAGGTGAAATTTCATTGCATTTGATATATAAACGAGCAGCATATATGGTCCGATATTATGTTAAGATTAGAAATTAATCTTCAGATTGCTCAGAAAGATGACGGCTTCAAGCATCGAACATCGAAGGCACAGATGCACCTGTGGAATTCTTTTGTCCATCCATAGAAAACTGACAGCTGATTGAACAATTACAGTCAGTTGGAACTCCATCTCTCAAACCTCCTTGTAAAGTCAGCAAGTCATATCTCACTGCTCTGTTGCAGGAAGCAAAATTAGATTAAGTTACAAATGTATTCAGTCAGTTAGCAAGTTATTGTATGGGAATACAAAGGGTAGCAATTGTATAGAAATACAGGTACAAGGGTTAAGAATCATATCAAATTTGTTTTAGTGAACAGGTATAGTCTGGTTTAATGAGGCCGACAACTAGGGCGTTTCCAGAAGCTCTGGGTATTCCATCACGTACAACATACCCCAGGCTGCTACTTAAACGCTATAAGCAGGTACTCATATTCAATTTTGTAGTTTGTGGTTTGTATGAGTTTCAGATTTTGTATAATTAGATTAAGAATATTGCAAAGCTTGATGAATGTGTCATGCAAAATATTTTAGACATTGGTTGTGCATTTTGTGTACATAGGGTGGATGAACTTTTCACGGAAAATACTTGTATTAGACTGATCACAGTGAATACTTCAATGTGCATGTTTCCATCTGAACACCACTTATTTTCCAATCCGAACTTGACATTCAAAGTTTTTTAAAGGCTGGCATTAGAATTCTTATTTTGTGTTTCACGAATTAAACGCTGTCAGCATGCCAGTTTAATATGTATTGTACAGATGGTACTACGGTTTGTACATTTTATGTGGACTATGGTACATGTGTGATCATAGAGAATGGACTTGAGTGCAAAATTGTGACCGCCCAGCTCAAACCCACAAAAAAAAAGTAGGTTGAAATGATCTAGAATTCCACTTTGCTGCATACATTACTTGTACTGGCCCAGTAGATAAAAGAGTAAGCTCCAAGCTCTAAATTCATAAATAACTTGTTAAAACTCCACCATCCTAACCCATTCAAAAAGTGGTTGAAATAAGAGAGTCATGAGGGAGAAAAGTCGATTTGATTAGTGGAAAGGTTACTCAGGCATGCTGTATCAAATGGAAAGATTTTTATTTCCCAGCAAAAGCAGTGCCTCTCTGAAAAAAAAACAAACAAAAAAACAAAACAAAACAAATATGTCCAGTTAAACTGCTGATATCTCAATTTTGGTTTTGTTTTACCCTGTTGATGAAGAACTGATTTTCCTTTAACAGGCATTTCCCATTCATCCCAGCCCATGAGTACTCACAACTACAGGTAGTCTTCAATGGGTTAAGCCGCCAGATTTTGACAGGAGGTAAAAAACAAAGATTACTCTCCCAGGTAGACAAACTTTAGAAATTTGATTCAGTCAGCCCAAATAGCGTATTGTGCTCCATTGCAGATAATCCTAATCCGTATTTTTTTTCGTGGGGGGGGGGGGGGGATTGAGCTTAGTGGTCACAATATTGTTGACATTACGTCTAAATGAACCAAATTCTAGCTGCAGTTTATTACAATTGTATATCAATTGCATTTATAGACTGAGAATAATGACATTTTGTGAAGAACGATCACAAGTTTTTGTGAGTAAAAAGTTAGATATTGAAAGGCATTTTCAGGGATTGTTTGCAGTCTCTAAGCACACTGTGGCTAATCTGAAAGGTTTATCTTAATCCCAACCTGAAAGGGTACTGCCAAATATTTGTCTCCATTTGCTACATAGGAATCTTC